>NW_015509027.1:10681-12951 GCF_001515645.1 Sinocyclocheilus grahami | reverse complement strand
TGATGTCACGGTTTGATCTTCGGCTGACCAATCAGCAGAAAGGGGTGCTTAATTCCCGCCCATGTGTAGAAATAGAATATTCAAGCTGTTTATTCATTTTTCCACCCATGAACGAAAAAAACAAAAAAACAAAAAACAAGCTGTTTTCTAATTTTTCTACTTTCAATATTAAATCAAAAAACGAATGATCACATGGATTTAAATAGAATAAAATTAATTTAATATTTAAACTTAACCCACTGCATCCCACCAATAAATATTTAATGAGGGATAATAGCAATAATAATAATAATTTAATTTAAAATACATCTTTCTCATTCCCAATGCACTAAAACGCAAATAAATTATAAAAATTAAAAAGTGTAAATTAAATCACAGCTCTAGGTTAAATGAATAATACTGAAGAGAGGGCTAAAAAGCTCAAAATACCAATAGCATCACTGTCTGTCTCCATACAAAGAAATGCTCACAAATGCAGTCACAAATTCATGGTTTGCCCTCAAGATTGGCAGAATGCCACTGCACATATGTGTGTATGTGTGGGTATTTGGATCTACTCTCTTTGTGAATTTCTGATTTTGCCCGGTTTCTCTTTCTGTGCACAAACATATTGGCTCTGTGCTCAAAATCCTCTGATTTGTCCGCAGCATGTCTTTTTGCATGCAAATGTATGTGCACAAATGCATTCATTCAAAGGTGACAGGCAGTCTTGAATCAGGTTGTCTTCCTGACACGACACCTGATTCACAGCCGCTCTCTCTCTCTCTCCCTTGTGTTTTAATTTGACTCCGAGACATTAAGCCCAGATTATCCTTTGAAGCAATTCACACACTACATTCTAACAACGTACTGCTTCCCTGCGCTCCCTCCTCGGTCTCCCCTTCATTCCTTGCAAACTTAAAGCTTACAAGCCTACATCTTCAAGTCCAAAAACCAGGTTTGATTCAATATTCCACTTTGACATCAACACTGGTTCAAAAAATCCATCCCTCCAATTCTTTTCCTTCTCACTATAATTCTTCCCACAGTCCTTCATTGCTCCCTCAATCACTTTGTCTCAGAGAAGATTAACGCAGTCTTTCCTCTCAGAGAGAAAACAGATAATACAAACAGCACCACAGGTTAATGGCCGTGGATTAGCTACATGGTTAAGGTGAGTATATATGGAAATAACTAAGGGAAGACAGATTTACAGCATCCACAGCTGTTTCTAAAACTCAGCTGGCGGAGGATGACACAAACAACAGCAAGGTCATGAGTCGGATTCTCAGGGAACACACATCCGGATACAAATTTAGCTTAAATGATGCATGCACTGCATAAATGTAAATATAATGCAAGATTTGAACCTTCATCTTCAATTCTGCATCGCAGATATTTACAGGAGGAAATGAATGGCCTATGTTAAATTCATAGCATCCTATTTAGTTGCAAAAGCAATCACTCAGCTCAAACCTATAGATTGTTGCACCACTAGGTGGCACTGTTGGAAAGCTGTATAGGCCTATAGAACTACCGTTACAAAAAGGTGTTTAATGCTACTTTAGCATCAGTCACTTTAAGGACAGTTGGTTGTACAATACTGCCACAAGAGATCACAGATGTGGATCTATTGCCGGCATATTAAATATTCAAATGTACACAGACCTCTTCCATCATAGCCCTGTGTAATGCAGCTCTCTCTCTCTCACACACACACACACACAAACTCAAACACATAAACACAGACTTCCAGCAATCTGCATACGCTTAATCAGAGCAGCATGCCACCCACCAGCCGACACAAATGCCGTTCTGTCTGGATAATTATGCCTCTGAAAATTCACTTTATGTTGATTAGTCTAAGAACAGTGAATAATGATGTGTAATGCCAGCGTGGGGACAAAATATTAAACGAATAGTTCACCGAAGATTAAAATTCTGTCATCATTTACTCACCCTCACATTGCTCCCAACTGCATGACTTACTTTCTTCCGTAGAATACACAAAATGTAATTTCTGAAGAATGCCTTGGGCACTGTAATGAAAGTGAATGTTATGTAATGATAGTGAATGTGTCAAGCCCCAAATGACAAAAACACGCCTTTAAAGTATGAATAAAAGTGCTCTATACAGCTTATTTTAACTTTTCTGAAGCCATTCGATAACATTATGTGAGAAACAGGTTGAAATTTAAGTCATTCACTAAAATAAATCTCATGTGTGACACTTTCGAATCTGATCTTTTAAAGGGGTCATATGACGTTGCTAAAAAGAACATTATTTTATG
>NW_015509027.1:8757-9792 GCF_001515645.1 Sinocyclocheilus grahami | reverse complement strand
AAGGAAAAATTGAAATCGCATCATATGACCCCTTTAAAGGAATCGGTTGATCCAGTGCACAAAACATATTCTCCAGTTCAACACACTTGACTCAATGATCTCTTGTAGAGGAAGATTAAGAGTGCATAATTCATTAAGCATAGTCTTTAAATATGGCACACAAATGGTATGGACTACATTCATGCTGATCGGTGTCATTTTTTTAAGTTATAAATCTACCATTGATTGTAATTGCATGCAAAAGAGTGGCCGGTAAATTACTCAATTTCTCCTTTTGTGTTCCACAGAAGAAAAGAAATTCAAATGGGGTTTGGAACAACTTAAAGGTGAATAAATGATGACTGAATAATTGAGAACTAACCTTTAAGTACTCACTAAACTCATATTCAGACACATATAGTAGGCTAGCACCTCCCAAAAATTAAACCTGATTTACACTGTAGGTTCGTTTCCTTAATCCTCAGCTCAAGGAATTTTTTGTCCCTCAAGGACAAAGAGTTTTTGCACTGTTTGAGAATCAATTAATTTCTAAAGCGCCGGTCCACCCTAGGTTTTTAAAGCGCAGAAATTACCGCAGCACATAACTACATCCCTCAGGGGAGAGAGAGGGAGTAAGGGAGACTCTACAGAGAGAAACCCAGTGCCGCCTGCACGCCGCGGAGATGAAATGAGTGAGTGAGGGAGAAAGGTCGCAGTGCAGCTTTACATGGAAACAGTTTCTTCTCAGACAGGCAGGCATGACCTAGCTTACCAAAAAGGGCCCTGACTGACCCATTCACACACTCAGCCTTAGGCTTTGTCTTCTTTATCTGCACATCAAAGGTCTCTTCTTCTTATCTGCAAAATGCTTCTTCTCTTCAGTACCTTTCATTTTTAGAATGTGCTCCTTTTTTTGTCATCACATGGTTTGTAATTCAGGGCAATTATATTAACACAGAGTGTGCAAAGGCCATGTGTAAATGAGGGTAGTCCGTATGTGTGAAAGAAAAAAATTATCAGCTTACACCAGTTTTCATGCTAGTTTGAGCTGGTTGA
>NW_015509027.1:2348-4013 GCF_001515645.1 Sinocyclocheilus grahami | reverse complement strand
CTCTTCCCACCTTCTATGAACCCATGCCCACACACACATACACACTTTTCCCTGCTGAAAAGACCAGTGCAGATGGTTACCAGCATGCATTGTGTTTTGGATGCAGGTCACCACTATTGTGCTGCCATTCCCACCAGGATTCTTAACTAGCTTAGCCAGCAAGACTTTCTTGGTCAGCCTGCTTCAAACAGAAATGCTGTTCGACAACCTTCACTACTGCAGCCATATTTAGCTGACAGCCAGCAGTCGAGTTTCTGTCCACATATTTTCTATGGGAACGTTGAGATGTTGCCTCAAAAAGAGTCCAAAATGTGCTTTTAAAAAACATATCTGCTCGTTTGAGGTAGACAAACCAACACCGAATCAAATTCATGCTGACTTTTCAGCAGGGTTGCCTTTCCCCATATGTTCTGTTAACGTTCTTCCCACCTTGTTCAGAATGATCACGGCCTCTTGGTTGGCTCCGGTGATGTTAAAGGTGTCCCCTGACTCTCCGTCCAGGATGGTGTACTCTAGCTTAGCATTGTCTCCCAAGTCGGCATCTGTTGCTGAGATCCGACCCACCTCTGCCCCTGGCACCGCCAACTCTGACACAGAGAATAGCCAGGAACCTGAGAAAGGAAAAAGATTTGGACAGAAAGACCAGATGGGAAGAGAGATATGGAGACAGAAAATCAACCATTTAGCATCCTCATACATCATATCAATTAGATTTTCTAAAAGCTTTAAACTGAAGCATCTCACATTTCATGTTTTATCAATTACGAGTTTCTCTTTTTGACTTTGGCTATTGATTGGCATTCATTGTTAATCTTGTTGGTTCTTGGCGAAGATTTTTCAAATGCGAATCATGATGATAATTAAGTAATTTACTGTTAAACATGCTGTTAACAAAAATATGACAGGAAAGAATAACACTGCAAGATATTATTTCACTAACAACGTTTTTGAAGAAAAAAAGTCTAAAACTTACTAATCCAAACGCATGTGATTAATCAGATACATACACAATAGAAATGTAAAATTACAACTTGCAGCTACACAAAATGGCACAAATGCTTGAACTAGTGAACTTGAACCAAGTTACATGAAAGTCAAAATGTGTACCATTTTTTTGGAGCTCCAGTTTTTACAACAAGGTCAGTTTTCACTGTCATTTTTTTTATTCATTTAAATTTTTATTAAATTAATTTTAACAATAATTTTATATATAAAATTACATATATTTGGCTTAATTTTTCAATTCATTTTCAACTAAAATGTTAATTTCATCACCTAAAATGAGACGCCAGTTTAGACACAGTAAAATCAATGAATACAACATGACAAAAATTTAGTAAATGTAAAAAAATACTTTTTTTACATAAGACAAAAACTAGTTCACATTGCTGCAGACAAACAGCAACATTTCAAACGCAAAGGCAGAACATATTAGCAAACAATAGTAGGATTTTATTGTGACATTTATAAACTAAGAAAAGTCAAGGAGGAAGGATAAAGAGTAATAGTCCAAAGCATATCTGCTTCCATCAGAGTTGATAGTGAACATTTGTTCCACACGTCACAACCAGGGACATTACACAGTACATCTCCATTTGACACCTTGAATCTGTGACACAACAAAACAACAGCCTGAGATGAAAGTCAAAGCTCATCACCATCTCC
>NW_015509027.1:0-1284 GCF_001515645.1 Sinocyclocheilus grahami | reverse complement strand
AAGTCTTGTGACTCGATTGGACTGACATGTAAATAGTTGATTTCTTCCACATCCTTTTAGACAAGCATGTTATTTTCGATACAATAATCATGCAACATAATGGTGTATCCATTTGTATCTTTTAGTTACAGTTTGAAAGGACATGATACTTCTGATCTGCAGCCATCTTCCCCTACAGCTAGCCACAAAATCATTTGTAATTTTCCAGGACTTAAGACTGAGCAAACTCACTTCAAACATGCACACGCGCAATGACAGCCACCCGTCACCTCATAAATCCCGAATCAGGACTGAAAAGGAGCCAGAAAGCGAACGGATGATCGTCTTTTTCCAAAGCAGCTTTAGCCGGCCAATCAAACAGCATGAAGGAACAAGATCAATGTTCTGTGACTTAGAGATATAGCACTCCCCACTAGGTCACTGTAATTGTGTTCAGAAGGGACAAACGAAGTGGTACCACAGGACCTGCACGGACTCCCTTTAAAGCACCACCTTTACTCTCAAGCCTCAACTCTGCTATGAGAGAGCCTGCTTGTTTTATACTTTTAATTCATTAAAAGCCACTCTAATGGGGCTGGGCTTCCCAGGGAAGGAGCAGGGATTGGCTCCTTGAGTCAGCGCCCAATGGGAGATTAAGAGCAGAGTATTTAGAGCTTTTCAATGATAGGCAGATGGAGTTAATTAGCAGGTCTGTGGATGAATACAGGTTCAGCTCAGTAAATAATATGGAGCACAATTACCTCAGGTCCCCCGAGCGAGATAAGTGAGACTCAGTGTGGGCAAGACTGCATGTGGGCAAGCAAAAGATGGATTTTGAAAAGAAACGCATTTAAATGGCACAAAGAGTTCTCGATGGATGAATAGATGGAGAGGGCTGCATTGTTTGTAAATGAGGGGGAAACAGCTTGCTTCAAAAATGTAACGATTATAAACAGAGATGAATAGAAATGCAAAGGCAATGCTATAAGGGAGAACAGTCGGGAGACAAAACGAAAAAGAAAATAAGAGAGAGTATAAGAAGGAAAAGAGAACATAAGAGGCCTTATCTATGGATGAGGCTTTATGTTGCCATAGAAATGAGACCTCCGAGATGGGAGAGTCATTTAAAAAAGTGTCTAGCTGGCTAAAGCTCAAGCGCTGGTTGAAAATTAGATAGAATAAAATCTGCATCCTTTTAGGACGTCCATCACTGTGGCACTTATTGAGGCAGGGTTTAAAATGAAGGATGTGGAGAGAGAGAATTGGTATGAAGTAACCCTTCTCTTGCCCTGTCCCTTCACTGCC
>NW_015509026.1:16836-17250 GCF_001515645.1 Sinocyclocheilus grahami | reverse complement strand
GAGAGGCAACGAGACTTTGTTTCAATTGAATTAGAAATCCAAAAAGAATAATACATCATAAAAACCACTTATTATCAGCAAACAATATATCTTAATCAGATTTCATCTCCTTTTACATTCAGTTTAGGCACAAATATATACATGTACTAAAAAAAATAGTTTTGGACCCAGGTGTTCTGTATAGAAGTATCTGAATGCTTAAGCCACTCAAAAATGTATGAATTTCATGACAAATATCAAATCAAGTCTACAAACGAAGTCTGCTATATATTTACTCTTCCTCTCCCTCTTAAATATAAACATTTAAACAGTGGACGTCAACTTGTTTTCATATTAAATTACATGAACTGTCCCAGATTTATTACAGTGTTTCAGTGTATATAGTAACAGAATTTACTATTTACCAATTAAAAG
>NW_015509026.1:15136-15609 GCF_001515645.1 Sinocyclocheilus grahami | reverse complement strand
ATTAATTTACTCATTTACTTGAATTTCTAATTTTTATGTTTGGAATGGTATTGAGACAGAATTTATATTTTTGGGTGAACAAATTCTTTAAGCTCATGCATGTTGACTAGATTACTGGAAAGTTTCCTTTACTAACAAAAATGTAGTTTTCTTAAAGGGACAGTTAAACCAAAAATGAAAATTCTGTCATTACTCACCCTCATTTTGTTATGCTGTATGACTTTCTTTGTAGAACACAAAAGTGTCCCTTATTTTGCCTCGCTGAAGGTGGCAACCCTAATGTGAATATAATCAACATAAAACACAGCGAGAGGGAAATCAAAACTACGTCTCAACAAGCCAACAGATTAAAGAGTCTGCCATGCAAATCATGCATTAATGATGAGCGAGAGAGAATGAAAGAAAGATGATTTAGTGTTGTCTAATCACACACAAACAAGACAAAGAGAGGCAACGAGACTTTGTTTCAATTG
>NW_015509026.1:12231-13446 GCF_001515645.1 Sinocyclocheilus grahami | reverse complement strand
GACTCTTCCAGCTCTTTCGGTTTCCAAACAGCCCTTCATTTTCTGGCTTTTGTAATTAAGACAAATTTAGCCATGTTCTGACTTATGATTGGTATGTGTGTGTTATTCAATACAATTATACCAAGCCTTTCCAAAAATCAAATAATGTAAAAACATCAAACACTATTTTAGAATGCTATAGTGAACTATCCAAAACACAAACCATTCCAATGAGTCACTCTCAAAACAGAAAACAGTGTGCCACATAACAAATAAAAACTAAATTACAATGTGCAAAACAGCAGCATCCAATAGTTCTAGTTGTATCATTGTATCTGTTAACCCTTAAACATTGTACAATTGTGCACTGACTTAAGGTTGTGTTGAGGTGTATGTGAGAGAGATAAAAATCCATTTGCTGAAGCAACCATGCCACTTTTCTTCAACAAGTCTTTGAGCTCTTTTGTCATGACTTGTGTGTCTCGGGTTATTAAATCAGAAAAAAACATATATGGAGCTGGCTTTGTGATGCAAATGTCAAAAGTGTATTAGTTTATCTGCACTGTGGTAGAAGTATTTTGAGGCTGTAACAGTATTGTAACAGAGCCAAAATAAACATTATTAATTTATAATCTGGCCCCTGATAAATTGAGTGAACAAAACACAAGTTGCTGGTGTTTTGCTGCCACCAATGGTCATTTCAGATGAAAACACTTTGCTTTAAGATTACATGAAAAGTGATTTTTACTGTAAAAAGAAAATATCAGAATTTAAGGTGTATACATGAACACACTTCATCATTGCAGCCGCAGCTAACTCAATTCTTGGTCAGTCACTACCCAGCAATCGGATATTTCCTGATATTCCCTGTTGTCCATAGCAACGCTTGTATCTTGAGAAGTTTCACCTCATTGGCACAAATGTATTGTAACAGTTGTATGTTATTGGAAGTACACAGCATAAGTGTATCTTTAATTGTCATGTATTAGTGTAGATCTGCTGATACAGAACAGAACTAAAAATGCTGTGAAATTAAGTACTGCTGTAAAACAAATCTGTTCATTGACATGCTTTTATATTAGAAATAGCTGGATTCAGCAGTGCTCATAAGTGGTCTTATATTGTAATACCATTTAATGCATTTTTATTACATTATGTATATGCATTTGGCACACACTTAAATAAAATAACTAATTTAGCATATATATATATATATACATATATATGTATGTATAT
>NW_015509026.1:3418-7323 GCF_001515645.1 Sinocyclocheilus grahami | reverse complement strand
CTGTCATTGCATGAAAATCCTAAATGAAGATGCTTCAAAAATTCTAATTTTTGTATTTGATTGTAAAAATAACAGCATTTAAATTTCAGATGTCATCGTCATGAGTAAATAATGACAAAATGTAAATTTTTGCCTGAACTATTCCTTTAAATGAAAGTATATTCATATTCATGTTCATGTGAAATTATCTTTTCTTTGCTCTCCTTTGACAGTCATCACATGTTTCCATTCATTAATATGGCAAGAGCATGAGACAAGGTTATCATGCCACCGTAATAGACCCATTTGCATCGATGTGGAGCCCTCAATTACTCTGTCAAGCGGTTCAAGCAAATGTGAAACCTCTCGTTTGAATGTGGCTAGGAGGACATTACGTTCAGCCTCCTGTTTCGAGCACAGATGAGTTTGTTAAACCTCATAAAGCCAGCGGGGAGGAAAAGTAATTTCTGCAGAACCTTTTCCTGCGCAGGCCACAGGCACTTGTTTTCGGAGGCTTGAAGGCTTAAATTTCACTCATCTTATCAGAATGTTCCTGCATATGGAGCCTAGCAGGGCGTCTGCTCATTGTGAAATCCCTCCGGCGACGGTAGCTACCAACCAATCGCTCTTATCTGGAAAGACCCACCCAAGGTACTGACAGAAGAAAACAACAATCATCACTGGACAAAAGTTGTAGATTTTATGCACATGTGCGCACATGTGTGTCCATAATCCATATAACAGCTGCACCGTGTTCTTCATCTGTGGAATTTTTTAGGATCACAGTCTTATAAAGCTTCTCTGCCAGGCTGCAAAGCAATGCAGGTGGTCCGCACTTGCCGAAAATGTGCAACGCTACCGCAGCTGCTATAGAGCAGGAACCACAGGAGCGACTCTGTCCGCCTCTGGCTAAATCAATAACTATCAATCTCTCCAAAAGCCGGGCATTTCCTTTAGTTTTACTGCTAGTGAAATGCGAGTTGGCTCCTACAGGCACTGAGAGTGAGGCCTTTTAGGCTTTTGAGGGTGGCGGTGTCATTTTTACACTTCGAATTAACAGCATCCGCTATGACTAACAAAATTATCATCGCTCGCAGCGCCCTCTGTAATATTTGCGATGTGATTTATGTGAATATTATGACACACAACTTATGATATTGAGTTGTGAGGCTTGGCGCATATTGGATTTTTGTCCTCTCTTGTTATCAATGTTTCAGTCTTGATTGATGACTTATGCTTTAATTATTTATTGAAATACTGTAAGTAGATGATAATTAGAGAATATCTGGACTGAAGAAAGTGCTGATCTGAAGGGCAGAGCTGAAGGTTGAAAAAGTTCATCCGGATTGCTCAGAATTCAGCTGCAGTGTGCACTGAACTGCAAGATCTGATCAACTGCAAACAGCCTTGTGGCATACTAATTATGCACTGATACATGTTATTCATGCTTCCATACACACGTGCACATATATGCCTGTTCCTAATTTATCACTGTTCATTTGCTAACTACTCTCATTCATGGAGCATTTTATGGCTATTTGACATTTTGAAAAATAAACTTTGCCTTTTGCCAAATTTACATTGCAAAGGTGGCACAGAGGCGCTTCTGAAGTGGCATTAATGCTGCTCAGAGGTGGCATAAATGCATTTACACAACAAATAAAACTGTATACTGTGATACTAGACGTGAAGGTGGGTCAGAGCAGGCATAACTTAGTAGCACAGCTGTTTTCAGTTGTGATTAAAATAAGAAATGTTTTCGAGCACCAAATTATATATATATATATAATTACAGTTACTGAGAAAAAATGTGTAATTAAATTACAGTTACTTATGAAAATGTTAAGGATTACAAAGGGGTTACATCCGCTTTTTTTCACACACAGTCCCACAAACAGATTTAATTGATTACTTTCATAAATTGCAGTGACTGCTCTAAAATATAAAACACCAATGTTTCAGGAGTTTAGAACATGCTTATTCGATAACTCTTTTATTTCCTATATGGATTTATGTATAGCTATGCTTCATTTTTTAAAGATTAACAGTTTTTTTCCCAAGGCATTGTTAGATTCCAGTGTTTACTGTCATAGCTATGTAAAGATTTGATGGTATCATAGCTTATAAAATATTTCTTGTTATGATTTTAAATATGTATTTAACCTCAGAATGATCTCAAAGTAAGTCTGATTTTATGGTGGCTGTGCTTCAAAGGGGACATTGATATTCCACAAGTTGGTATGATTCTTTAGGGTTTTCATGAACGGTCTGCAAAATACTTTGGTTAAAATTCCTCAGTGGTCGTGTAAAACAACACTCTTTTACCTTGCTCTGTTCACAGCGACTCATTTTGGGGCATGTCTCTTTAAATGTTAATGAGCTCTGCTCACATTTCTTCCATGGAAGAGCAAAGGCGATTTACAAATAATTGTAAAAAATATAAAGTGTCAGACTTGCTTCTTCAGGAGGTGCAGCTGGATCATGAACAATGGGTATTATTGATCTATCCTTGAGTTTTAACTTTTTAACAAAACCTGCCTTGAATTGCCCCTCATTCAGAAAGCAGTCTGGAGTAAAATAATTTGTGCAGACAAACGAATTTAGGTGTATTCAGTGGCGCATTACCATTAAAAACAAAACTAATGCTCTGCATCCTCAGTTGCTCTGATGTTGGGAGAAAATTAAGATTCTTATGTTCTTCTACATCACAAAACTACAAAACACCTGCATTGCTTACGCTGGAAAATTATGTACTTTGTACAACTGGCTGAGGGTGAAAATATGCTAATACTGGACAGTACATCAGGGGTTGTGGGTGGGGCCTGAACAATATGACATCATACTGCACAGAAAATCAAAACGGCTTGATAATTGAGATTATCAAGTAATCAACATCTTGATTACTTTTACTGTTACAATATTATATAGTATTATTTATTTTATTATTATTTTATATATATTAATTATATAAAAATATAAATATATATTTTAAATTAACAATATTTCACAAAATTACTGTTTTACTGCATTGTTTTAGTCAAATAAATGTTGCCTAGGTAAGAATAAGAGACTTCTTTCAAAAACCTTTAAAAAAAATCTTACTAACCCAATACTTTTGAATGGCAGTGTACTTTTGTGTGAATTAGAAGAATGAATAAATAGTAAAACACAATAAAACACAATTCACAATGGAATTTTTTTTTATGGGAACTGTGCAAATAAAGATGCATATCTGAATATTCTTTCTGCATGTCAACAATGAAAACATCTTCAAATTTAGCCCAAAACAGCTTTGCATCCGGTGTCAGTGCTCTGTAATATTCCATAACCGCTTCATAATAGCTGAATGTTTGCAGCTGTTTACAGCAGCAGAGCTCAAGTGAGACTCATGCATTGACAGCTTGTCAAAAATATAATTTTAGTCTCCAGTCTAACTTGTTAGTTTTTTCCCCCAACTGCATTTATGCCGTGGTATGGCACAACAACACCTGCCTGCACCTGTTTTACCTTTCCATTCAGTGTGTCTGGTTTTTTATGCTGATGAGCAGAAAAACTCACCAAAACAAATGATTTGTACCATAGCAGTGACAGCACCCGTGAGCTGCAGGAGCCAGCATTGTGTGTGGCTCTGGGGCGCGTTTCAGTACTCTGCAGTGCCCTTCCTAGAAATGAACTCTGAACACATGCTGTCACAGAGAGAGGATGAGCGTTCAAACCCATCTGCCATCAGCTCCTTGGAGGTGGAACAAATTGCACAAATACATCTGAGTAATACTAACACAGTATTTCATACATATTAGAAAAGAAGATATATGTGTGGAATAATTCCTATAACCAGGTTGAGACACTTCTATTTATTTATTTTTTATTTTTTAGAAAATCTTTGAAATCAGAATTCTGTGAAAGGGATTTAAACATAGTTAAAC
>NW_015509026.1:1848-2983 GCF_001515645.1 Sinocyclocheilus grahami | reverse complement strand
TTAAGTTTACAACCCTGTCAATAATCTTATTTTTATTTACAACTTTTAACAACCATAATTTGACAGTAATAATCTGCGTATCATATCAGTCAAACATTGAATATCTGTGCATATTTAGTTGTGGTATATTACACGCATTATAATATGCATTTGAAGATATTTTAAGCAATAAAAATTAAGTATTTTTTTGACAGATCAACATCTAAACATTGGGCTTGCTACACAGGTTCATATGGAAAAAAATGCTATGTTCAGTTCACATGGCTCCTCTCTCTATGCTGTGCTGCTCATCCCAGGCTGGTGGGCGGTTGAAACGCTCTTCGGAGATGTTCACAGAGCACAGCTGATGAGAGCTACAGCCAGTGTTTTATGAATCTGTAATGGCCATCATGTTTCAGCTAGTCAGGCCCGTATGTTTTGTACACCATGCTGGAAACCAATTTCCTTCATTTTGGGATCAACTTCGCTTTCGTCCAGTGAGCAACTGCTGTTTGTTTCAGTGTTTGCTGCATCTAATTATAACCATGTTATTTTGGTCAGAGGAGGTTTTAAAAAAGCTACCGGATCCACTATGTATAATTCTTAAATCAGACCCATTATGAAGCCGATATGAATTTCATTTCTAAATAACCAACTTATTTGTGAAGAATCCTGAAGAATAGAAACCCTCACTGCAATTCCTACTTGTTTTCTGTTGTATAAATGACAACAGCATGTGCAAATATGAACACTGGCAAGACTTCAAATATTGCTGGAATGAATCCTTTGGAAAACATTGAACTTGTTATGTTACAATGGGGAGGAAAAGCACAATGGTTTAATCATCTTACTGTGAGGTCCGTGCCGGGGTTGGAAAAATCTTATCTTAATGTTTATTCTTCCCTAAGTGTTCCCATATATTTCAATAGTAAGAGGTTCTCCTGCTTCCTGTGATATTCAGGAAGACTGTGTTGTTGGCAGGCTGAGCTGAGGGAGGGATTTGGCTGACCTGAGCTTCTCTCATGTCTGTTTACTGAACTCCCGTGTAAAACTTTCACCAACATCCTTATGAAAGTGAAATATTTGGGCTCGGAAAATTCCCTCCTGTCGTTACACAAAGGGAGCTGCCAACGCTTTCACCGTGATACAGCTGTAT
>NW_015509026.1:0-1607 GCF_001515645.1 Sinocyclocheilus grahami | reverse complement strand
TTTAATTGTCAAATTTGCAGAGGAACAGGCACTGGGATGCTGGATGTAATTAGTGCTATTGATTTAACTAATCCCAATGGAGCCATACGATTGGATGAGGATCAATATCAATTCAAACTAAGAAACAGCACAAATAAATAAATAGAAGACCACAGATGAAGGAGGAAAGTCTACATTTTGGGGGGAAATATACAGAAACTAAACTATCATGACATGTACAAAAATAGAATTAAAGAGTATGGGCACTTGTCAAATATTTACTAAATTAATGTGCTAAAGTATATTGCCAAAAACATTCTTGAGTCAAAGTGAAACAGCAACAGGATTTAATTGCACTTTGGTACTTAAAATTAAAAATCATGTTTTTTGTTTTCCTTTCAAGTTTTTGAACTGACTGAAATTAAGACAAAAGAGAATATATATACAGTATACCTTGGAATACTAAGTATCTAAGTATTCCATTTCAATGGAACTTCAGTCAAGTACAAATTCCTCAGAATAATACTTACTGAAGTATATGTATAACCCTGACTTTGATTCACTGCTTTAATTACAATCTATGTCACGAGTTACAGGACACAAGTTCCTACCAAACCAAATAACACATGACCCAGGTTTAAGTTTCCATCCCGGGCATAACCCTTTAAGAAGAGATCTACAACCCTGGCAACGAAAGTGCGCTAAAATAAATTATGGGCTGGACCTTAGTTAAACTTTCAGATACCAGTGAAAATTAAATATTCAATCATCGATTTCTCTTTGAAGATAATGCAAAAGTAACAGTCAGGCCGTGTGGTATTAACCACAACTTGTTTCCCTCTTATATTAATTTATTCCTTTTTCCACAAACTCTTTTCTCACCATGGCTTGGTTCAGATAAGTCAAAGAGCCTTCAGGAAAATGTGATTCATTTTCTCCTCTGTTTGACCCTCCTGTACATCTCAGGGGAAGGGACACAACCTGGACATAAACCCAGGATCTGTCACTTTATTTAAATGGCAAGGCATTTCACTACCCCTGCATGAAAAGAGTCTTTATATGTGGAAAAGTAGTGTGAGATCTCGATGTAGATATCACATTTTCTCTCTCCCAAACCTTTACACTTGTCTGCTGCCTGTCAAAGGCATGCATGCCAATGTGTTAATGAAAAATCACAAGTCTATCTTTACATTTTTATTTGCCATTTGTTAAACATAACACGACACACCATTTTTCAAGCCCGAGATCAACCCGATTCCATGACCTTGTCAAAATGTTCTCCTAATGAGGAGAAACCCTCATGTTATTGCACAAGAAAGCCGTTTTATCATGAAACTCTGTGGTTGACCTATGGTCAAGGCCTTCAGAAACTGTCAGAATAGTGGACTGCTGTCATCTTAAACACCTCTTAAACACCTCCTAGAAGCATGTTAATGGTGAGATGACTTGTTTGTCCTTGTTGTCCGCCTGTTGAACTCTACTCCCCTGTCGACCGCAGTTAAAGTTTCTGTGGAGTAACCCATGTTTGCACTAGTATGGAAATAGTTTCAGAATCCAAATATTTTTGCCTTGATTTAAAAAGAGTTTGCTACATTGAGTGCATGGAAAGTTTGCATACAGGGAGGAAC
>NW_015509025.1:16516-17253 GCF_001515645.1 Sinocyclocheilus grahami | reverse complement strand
GGAGGGGGGGGGGGGGTCTCCAGCTAGCTGCATGCACTTCTAGGCATGTTAGTATATACTTGTGCCTTCAATATAAACTCTGTTTGCTTAGGAATTGCAACATCTACTTTTCAAAACTGCACATGGGAGAAGTGAAACTCCAAAACAATATGAACATGAGCTTGTTGCTACACACATGGCTTTGCTTTTTTTGTTGCTTTTACCTTTCACCAAGAAATTTGCAATAATTTTCTAAGCGATCAAACTTGGAGTTCATGATGTATGAAGAAACAGGTTTAAAAAATCTGAAATACTTACTACTGAATTAGCCAAACAGTAGAGCCATGGTGCTAGCCAGGGCTGTGGGTTCGAGTCTCGAACCCACAAGTAAGAACAGAAATCTAAAATAAATTGAATGCAGTATAAGTCACTTTGGATAAAAGCATCTGCCAAGTGCATAAAAATGTCAAATTATTAATACATTTTCATGGCAATGGGTTTTGCACGGACAAACACCACTTTTAACATTTTAACAGAAAATGTGAAATGTATTTGAATTTGATTATTAGATGATGCAGTATCAATTAAAGATTCTTTTTAGGTTTTATATTGTAGTTTAACATATTTTTATGTCCCGTCACCTTGCACTTTGCTTTGCAGTATAGTAAAAGTGAAATAAATAAACACATACTTACATACATAAATAAATGTTTTACTGGTAATGTTAATGTTATACTGCAGAACGGTATTACGTTTTT
>NW_015509025.1:14505-16288 GCF_001515645.1 Sinocyclocheilus grahami | reverse complement strand
TTTTTTTCTTTGTTAACTATAATAACCCTTGTCAACACTGATATTATTTGTACATTTAAAGCATTAAATTAAAAGTAAGTATATAAGTAAGTAAGTACAACTAGTAGAAATAGTTTTGTTTGAAACTTTGGAGTGGAGTTGGAGTTCTTGATTTAGTTTTTGATATAGCTGTCAGCTCAATCTTGCTTCTGTAAAAGTTGGACATTTCCTCAAGTGTGTGATCTCTTTGAATTTCATGTGTCTCATTCCTCATAGAGAGAGAAACTGTAAAGTCAAACAAGCAGCGACCCTGTCCACACACCCAACTCTTAGCACACTTTCACTCTCTTCATCTGATAAAATAATTCTGCTTGGGAAGCAATAACACATTGTGATAATTCTTAACAGATGTGAGCATGCCTTAGCAAGTTAACAATAGTCCATGGGGAGTGTGGACAGCGTGAAGGAGAGAGGAAGATGCCTAACAGGCTGCGGTTGTGTACTGGGTTCCCTAGCGCTTCTCAAACCTGGCAGTGAAGTCTGGAGCTCGTCCAGTGTCTATAGATCCAGCACAGGTTATTCAACTTTAACAAAGACGGAAGATTCCTGCAGTTGAGAAAAGGACCACAAAACACAGTTTACACCTTAGGTAACGTCATGTTTTGAGTATTATTAAACTATAGATCTATAATAGCCTGGTTTGGTTTGATAACAGGACTCAAAGATGCAAGTGAAAGAAGCAGAACATGAACAGATACATTTCTTTTCCTCATTGTTTTTGCCTTTAAGAGGCTTCATGTTAAAGTCAAGAAATATCTAGTGCAAGTAACCAGGGGAACAAACAGTATCAGATATGATTCTTTATGTGTTGTTCTTATGAAATGTTTCCATGCATGCAGGATGTAAAAATCGATTTTGCACCATCTTTTGAGACATAGTTAACCTATATCGCCTGCTAGTGGACATACATTCATCTGCCCATCATGGGGAGAATTTCTCTTCACTTGAGAGAAGATCGCGCCTTTGCTCTATTTCAGCTCAATTAAATAAATGATGCATAAATAATCCACAATTGTTTAAAAGCTTTATTTCAATGATTTAGATAGTTCTAGTGGCTATACGTTACATTTGGTTGTCATGAGTTGCATGCTAGAATATATATTTTTCAATACATTGTACTTGTGTGTGTAGCCTATGTGTGTTCTTTTGGATTCTTTGGGTCTATTTTTAATTATCTTTCCACTTTAAGTGATAGTAAGCTTTTGGAGACAGTTTATCCACTCTTTAGACAATGCTGTTTTTGAAATGTTCAGATTATAGCCTAGACAAAAATCGTAATACTGTTTTGTAAACTTTTAACGAACAGTTTTATAGACAATATTCCGGGATGCTATGTTTAAATAAATTACAGACATGTAAAACTAAAATATATTTTTAAATAATCGCCCCCAGGGTTACCTATAAATTATTCACGCTCAACTCAACCGGATATTAACTTTAAAGTTTCGTGTTTTCTTAACCTTATCAATGACATCCCTTGAAAGAAATCTGATCATTTTTACCGGCATATCATTGCTTTTACGTTTTTCAACAAGATTCCAAATCGAAATAAAACTAGTTCTGCATTAGCAGTGTAAAACATTGCTCCCAAAAACCAAGATGCTTTCTAACAAACACAAGAATCTTTATTTTATTGTCATATTTCGTTATATGGTCTCCAAAGAGGATTTGTGCACTTTGGAGAGTCAGATAGCCTCTACCAAGAAAAATGAGAGAGAGAGAGAGAGAGAGAGAGAGAGAGAGA
>NW_015509025.1:13064-13458 GCF_001515645.1 Sinocyclocheilus grahami | reverse complement strand
ATAATAATAATAATAATAATAATGCATATTATATTATATTATATTATATTATTATGTGTTTGAGAGAGAAATGTCCAGAGAGAGTCCAAAGCATTAAACTGACGTTTCAGTTCAAATGACAGATGAATGAAAACTCTTTGTAGCATTTCCTGTGTTGACTTAGAGAGAAAGTGGGAGGGTGGTGTATGTGTGTGTGTATGTTTTCTGCAAAGTTCCCCCGGATTGGACGGCAGGTCTTGGGTATTACCCTTTCTCTCCATGATGAATAAAAGAGTGCTGGAGAGCCTATCGTTACGCGCTTCCTCCTCCCGCTATGTGCGCCAAAGTTGGCCACTTAAACTCCTCTCAGGCAGCAAACAGGAGCTGTAATCAAAACTAGCAGAACCTCTCACTA
>NW_015509025.1:9662-11923 GCF_001515645.1 Sinocyclocheilus grahami | reverse complement strand
TCTTATCTGATATGTTGTTTCCTTTGTTCAAACTTTATTTTTGCGCCTGGATGTTTTTACACAGTCTCAACGCCTCTGGGTCAAGGTCGAGTGAACCAGCTCGGTGGAGTTTTCATCAACGGAAGGCCACTGCCAAATCATATTCGACACAAAATAGTGGAAATGGCTCATCACGGCATCCGACCCTGTGTGATCTCCAGACAGCTGCGGGTCTCACACGGCTGCGTGTCCAAAATCCTCTGTCGCTACCAGGAGACCGGTTCCATCCGTCCGGGAGCGATAGGTGGAAGTAAACCGAGGGTGAGTGAACGATGTCGAAATAAAAGACATGTTTATACATTTAACAAATCGTAATGGGGGGTTAATGAATAATTAGGATGAATTATTAAATATATTTGAATCATAAATATATCTGGAATTGATAGTAAACAGAATGCGCATTTCTTGTGCTTTTTTTCCATCCACATTTTTGGTTCTACGCTAAAGCAAGTATCAACGCCCGACGTTGAGAAGAGAATTGAGGAATACAAACGCGAGAATCCAGGGATGTTCAGCTGGGAAATCCGGGATAAGTTGCTGAAGGACGGGGTGTGTGACAGAGGCACGGTTCCTTCAGGTGAGGCCTCTTCCGGTAAGCACCATTTCATTCCTATTGACATAAAGAGGACGTTACGCGCTTCACAGCATCTACTTAATAATAATAATAATAATAAATCTGTATATTCGTTTTTAATTAATTTTGGAGTTTTACATTTGAATTCTATAAATGAAATCCCATTTCTAGTGTGCATTGTTATGATTGTTACATTTGGCGTTACAGTGATTATCATCTCTCTTTATAGTTAGCTCCATTAGTCGGGTTTTGAGAGCTCGTTTTGGCAAGAAAGATGACGATGACGAATGTGATAAAAAAGATGAAGACGGAGAAAAGAAAACCAAGCACAGCATCGATGGGATTCTCGGGGATAAAGGTCAGAGGCCGTTACATTTCTCATTGTGTGCGAATAGATGCGAGGAAACGTGGCGCGTAAAAGTTGTGCATTATAACTCGAACTCCCACGGAAGATGTTTTTGAGGTGTTGATCGGTTGTACTGACAGATCGTGATGGACTGGTGCTGTAATTGCTGCTGTTGTTGCAATTGATATTTCATTAGGCAGTTATTTGAAAGGGACAGATGCTGCAGTCCTTCATTCTCGCCAGGGGGAATATGTGCGCCCCCTTGGAAAAAAAGAATGGCACAAATAGCTCTCATTATTCATGCTGCTAGCTGTTCAGTACTTACTCAGTTATTTATGTGAGCCCTGACGTCAGGTATTTAGCCGGGTAAATTAATTTGTGTGGCACATTCCATTTCCATCGCGTTTTAACGACCCCCTAAACGACAACTGACAGTTTGACCCATTTGAGAATCCATGTCAGTTTAAGCAACTACATTATACGAGACATGTGGACCCCGTGGAGGTGACTCGTTTTGACAACATTTATTATTATTATTTTTATTATTATTATTATTATATGATCTTCATAATATTGTGAAATGAAAATTATCATTTGACAATATTTGAACTGAATTGCATAACAGCTAATTATTTATATTTTATTATTATTTGTTATTATAAATATTTATATTTAGGTCATATATTTAATATATTTATATTATATTTAAGAGTCTGTAATTAAACATTATAGCCTACTATTATAATTCGAAACGGTCATATTATATTCTTTCAATTATACGCGATGCATTTGTTTATTTTAGATTTATAGCGGGTCACAATACCCTTTTGCCTTTTTCTAAACGTTGTTATGAACAATCTCGTTTTAAGCCTTTGTAACCTTTAGACTGAAATACAAAGGGAACGGCTCTGGAGCCGGGCAGCAAAAAGAGTAACTGGACCGGTGACCCCCATTCAAAGATCCCAGAAAAGAGGGGAAAACTTTGTACAAAGGGTAGTAAAAAAAAGAAAAAAGAAAGGCAGATAAATTATTCAGTGCTCCCTGCTGGTAGATAGTTTTGTAATATGAAGGAGCGTTTACAATTGTAAGCTCAACATTTCATGGTGCAAAACGGCGTCTTTTGTGCGGGTTTAGTTGCGCGTAACTGCGCAGTTGGTTTAAGACAAAGTAAAGCTTTTACATTTACACTTATTTAGATTGAGTTTCTTTAATAGAATTGGTATAAAATGATAATGATATTTTGCGATGGATAAATCAATCAGGGGTGCGTTTCCCAAAAGCAACTATGGTTGCAAGTTCCGT
>NW_015509025.1:1773-3704 GCF_001515645.1 Sinocyclocheilus grahami | reverse complement strand
GCAAATAAATGCAAATTCTTCAACTGTAATATATTTAAAGCGATTCTAATGTTTTGTAGTTACGGTGCATAAACGTCTGTGAATGAACATGACACTACAAAGAAAGTTACACGTGAGGTGAAGTCCACTAGTCTGAGAATACTAATGAAAATGTATCCATTTTGCATGATTTTCTAATTTAACTGTAAAAAAAATTATGTTTATATTGCATAATATCTTAGTGTGTGCTATGTCAGCATGCACATCATGACAAAACCTGATATTTATGTTCTCCAGCATGATTTCAGATGTTCCAAAGAGCATCTTGTGCTTTAATAAAAGAAAATCAGACCATATATACAAAGTCACGTCACTCATTTGCTTATTTGATTAAAGACTTAGTGCAGAAAGTTAAATCTTCTTTGTTACGTTATGTGCATATATACAGTATATAGCTTTAAATGAAACCAGCAGATTTCTGTACCTTGCTCTACATTGATGTTAAATAACTTTTTAGTGGCATTTATTAATATTGCATGTTTGCAAGCCTGCAGTATAATAGATGGAGCTATTTTCCCCAACTTTTCTTCCTCTTTCTTCTTTTATTCTCTATCAAACAGTAAAGTTAAAGTGTGTGATTGGTGCCCATAAAGTACTTGTAATCATCCTGAAGAGATCCCAGTGTTTCGATGTGATCTGCATCAGGCTGCAGCGAGCCCTCACTCGGCTCCACTCTGGCAGGTGTCAACATTAGCAACACAATTGGCTCTCAGAGCCTCACCACGGCGAGACGGCTAACTTTAACTGTATGAGATGCCATGAAAAGAGGACCATGAAGAGGTTGTGGAGGGGAGGAGGGAGATTATGCTTTGAGACAGCTATTAGTGGGGATGAAGCTTCTCTAAACAAACAGCGGAGAGAAAGAAACCCAAGAAAAGATCAATAATGTGTTAGTTTTCTAGGCTAAGCCATGATGGATCTCAAGTACCCATTTTTTCTTTTGTATTGTTATTTTTTCATTCTTCTTAGAGATGTTTTTCTTGATATTATAGGTGTTGGCAATCCAATTTGGGCACAAATCATAAGAGGCGTTTTCTTTGAATGCGCTCTGCGTGTTGCATGTGTATTTATGACACATGTAGGGTGAATAATTTTTTATTCTTTTATATAGTTTGAGCACAGAAGCCTTCTTAGTTAACTTCGTTTCCTTTAAAATATACACAAAGTCCATTGCTGACATACAGTAAGAGAGCTATAAAGTTATTGTGAATAGAAACTCAAGATCATTGACTCATTAAGAAATGAGTTCATACTGAAGATTCTGAGACTGAGGAGAGACAAGTAAATGTCTCCATTAGCCATTTCCACATTATCTCACTGCTGTCTATAGTGTAAACAACTAATATAATAACGAGATCTCATATACTTTTCTTTTCTATTGTGTTCACCCTACTCTAACGCCTTTTTCTGCAGCATAGGACATTTTGGAAACTTTGTGATTGGACAAATTCTGTAATCATAGGTGGTAATCGGTCTCGGTTGGTGTCGGCAAGTCTTTCCTTTCATTTGACAGAGGTTTTACTCAAAGGCCGGAGGAGATATTGGTAAAGGAATGAGTTGACATCAGGGTTGCATTCTCATGTAAGTGCTTGTGTTGACAAGAAACACAAGGTTTCCAAAAGTCATTTATCTATCTTTCTATCTGTGCTCGTCTGGTAGATCTTGACCGTGCCATTGGAAACGACAAGAGTGCTCAGCGCTCCATAGTAGTTCCCATGGGGCTTTGACTCAATGTTTTTCCAAGAGCGAAGGCAATTTTGCTTTAATTGGTTGTTTTAGACTCATTTCTTGTCACACACTCAGGATAGCTCTCGGAAAACAAATAGAAAGGAAAAGTGTCTCTTGTTTCCTCCAGGGTTTTATGTGAAGCACATCGTCCAAAGTGAGGATTT
>NW_015509025.1:574-1625 GCF_001515645.1 Sinocyclocheilus grahami | reverse complement strand
TTTATGTTTCAGATTAACGTTTAAAAAGGTCACCCGCTTGTTGGCATAGACTTATAATTTCACTCATTGCTTCAAATTTCATTGTGCTAAATTCTTTAAATTTACTGCATTATTAAAATAGAGAATCACCAGTGAAAATGTGGTCCATTTTACTAAATCCCAATAATGAGTAAAATTGGGATTGTAAATCAGTGGTAAATATGTGGCATGCAATTCATCAGCCTTCAGTTAAATATGCCGCAGATATATCAGTGTGATTTCCACTGTCTGGCATTTTATGAATTAACTTCCTACAATCACTGAAAATTCTTCTCTGAATAGTACTGTTTTTGTAAATTGCCTTTTTTTTTTTTGTAGAGGCTAAGATAAAACTAGAACATGTAAAAAAATTTTCACCCATCCTCAACATCATATCATTTTTACTGTTATAAACAAAGCAGTATATTTAAAGACTGGCTTTGTTTTGATTGGATCCGGTGCCTCCTAAGATCTGTGTGGTCTATTATATTTGTGGTCTATTTATATTTAACCGCTGCTTGATTCACTTGAAATGCATGCCATGTTCAGTGACAGACATAACATTGGGGGGGGGGGAATGGTTATTCTGTGTTAAAAGAGTTTCTGTTTTCTTCACAACCCATGTTAGAAGAAAACACAGGATCATAATAGAGCTAAATGTCTAAAAAATGTCTAAATTCCCCCCCTGCGTTTTTCCCGGCTGCCATAGATGTCAAAGTTTTTGACAGCTGGCACGGACACTGCCGGATTATTGTCATCCCCCGTTACACCAAGGCGTGTTAGAAAGTACAGCAAGCATTCTCACTAATTTCATTACAATGGAGAAAATGCTCCACATAATGTGCAACACTAATTAACTTTAGAGCTGCGTCCCCAGTCAGAGAGCTGATGAATTAGAGCCATTCACACCATGCTCGACTGCTTTAAAATCACCATTAGCCCATGCTACTTACGGCCATAACATCGCCCATTATGCTTTTGACCTGCTTTGCAAATGGATTCTTCATTATTTTCGTTCTATGCAACGTGTGGG
>NW_015509025.1:0-528 GCF_001515645.1 Sinocyclocheilus grahami | reverse complement strand
GCAGTCCCTGTAACTTCAAAGGGGGAAAAAAGCCAAGCCTTCCATTTTTAACTAATGGGTTTATTTAAGGCGTCCCCTGTCGGACCCTCCCTAGGGGAATGTACACTCTCATTTTGAAATACCCTTACGGTCCGAAGATACAATATAGAGTGCTGATCTCTGACTTTACCATCAGCTGCTGTGACTGCGAGCTGATGTAAACTATTAAAGACCTCCTTATATATTCCTTAGTCTTGGGAATGTCATGTAGTATCCACTGTGTCAACATGAACATTTCTCATTCAATTCTTCTAAACTCTGTACTTTTACAATAATTGTCTCATTTCATTTTTTCCCTTTTTTGTAGAATTTCAGGAGAAATAGGAAGAGTTTTAGTATACAGTAAACTCTTTTAAAAAGGTTCTTCACTGGCATTGATAGATCCATGAACAACCTTTAACACCCATTGGAACTTTTCCAATGCACAAAAGCTTCTTTATAGTGGAAAACGTCCCAGGTTACGTATGTAACCATGGTTCCCAGAGGGAA
>NW_015509024.1:7095-16345 GCF_001515645.1 Sinocyclocheilus grahami | reverse complement strand
GACAATTTCCTATTAGTTCACTGAGATGAAAGAATGCGATTGAATGTATTATTTTAGCAATAATACTATATTAAATTTTTTTTTAAAATGTATTCAGCACAAGTAGCATTGTCTAAGATCACAGATGTGGAAACCACTGATTCCAATGCTGAAATGATGTATGCAGATGAGTCAAATGTTTTTGGAAATCTATCTCATATTCTCAGCAGTATTATGCATACCAGATTTTAACCTACTAACCCAAAGGTTAAAATCACACATGATCCTTTTGTGTGCAGTATTTTCAATATTGCATCATTTTCAGTTTCCCACAGAAAAGGGGAGCGACGAGTCTGACATCAAACAGTGATTTATGATTATGTTGGCATTGCATGTTTGATTGGAAGCGAGATGCTATTTGACGTCAGGCACACAGCAGATGTTTGGCCTTTTATAGAGTCATGAATCAAACTCTGTTAACATTTCAACAGCTGTGACAGCAGTCGGTATTTACAGTCTCATCTGTGTATTTGAAATCTATTAAAGGTTAACTAATCCTTTCCAAGAGTACATGATTGCTTCAGGTCAGCATGACATGTCTTGGTTTACTTTTTGTTACCTTGTGTAACTATTCTGAAAAAATGAGCCTAGATTTGATGAGCCATATTCAAAGCTGTTGTGCAATGCACATGAATGCATTTTTTTTTGGAATGCATCAAGTTCATATTCATTTGCAAAAATGACCACCTAAGTGTGATTACCTGCATCTGATACAGTGTTCATTCTTCAGCTCAATCTCATATTAGTTTGAATGTCCGCTTGTCACAAGGTCACCAGCCCAGTCACAATCCCAATCGCCAGCCAGTCACCAGCTCAGTTACCTTGACACATTAAGGACTCCATTTCCCAGCATCCCGCCTGCTTCACACCTGCAGCTGATCCCCAATCAGCACACCTGCCACCATTCGCCTCATCACCTACGGTATAAAAGCAGTCGCCCCTTTACTCCCTTATTGTCTGGTCTCGTCGGTGGTAACCCCTACACGTTGTTGTTACTACAAGCCACTTACCTACATTTCTCCAGTCATTATTTCCACCTGTGTTTCCTGCAAAGAAAAGGGACAAGGAACAAGGAACTATTAGTCTCAAGCTAAGTCTATTGAACTGATCTTCATTTGAACTGCTTACCTGCCACTTGCCTGCCTCCCATATCTACTGCTAATCCTGTGAATAAACCTCTTGAAACTTACCTGTTCGTCTCCTAATGGTCTCCTTCTGTTTGCCGACACCGGAGGTGATTTCCGATAACATCTCTGCTCAATGCATTTGTTGGCTACGTCTTACAAGGTGTTGTTGAAAGTAAAAATAACTTGTTTACAACCCTGTTTCAGTCACATTGAATATAAGTCTTTACTGCTGACTCACTCAACTCCTGTTGCCATCTATGGTTCCCTGAGATGGCATGAAATGTTGCGTCCTCTAGCAGTTGCTATGGAGAATGCCTCCAGCATGACTGGTGTTTGAAGCACTAATGTCTAAACACGACAATAACATTGGCCGGTGACAGCCAATGACAACACTACCTGTGCGACCATGGTATAAAAGGATACCAGAGGAACATTCCCTCTCTGTGAACCATCGTAACGTGTAAACTTGAGACGTTCCCTTTCAAGGAAAACTACGCTGCATCCTCTAGTGGTCGCTATGTGGAAATACCCACTCTGGCATGATGAGGGGAGTGCATGCCATATTACTCGGGGCAAGCACCAAGCACCAACTCCACGGGGTCACTGTCGGAGTTGCCCCTTGGACGCATCAGTGGCTGTCAGTGACACTATCCCATCAGTATAAACATAGACATAACACAATATAAACATAATGGTTGCTGTCATAAAAATTTGATGGATTTATTTAAACATAAATTAAACATTGAAGAACAGTCAAATTTATAATGAATATGTTATATGGTGCATATATTTAGCAATATGCCCCTCTCTACAGTTAATTTTTCTATCTGATTAATGAGGTAAATGTGACGTTATGTGACATTGTTTACAAGACGTTATATTGACGTCTTTGCGCGGCTGAAACACTGATTGAGCGATTACATGAGACAGGATACGGATTGTAAAGTTGTACTCTTTTAGAAGAAAGAAACCAGATATTTTCTCCTCTATTTGACAATGGATCAATAAATGCACGTCTGCTTCAACACTGTGTAGACCGCACAAACATTTTCCACAGGTCACAGTGGGAGTGCTTTAGATTAACATCACACAACCATCTCTGCTATTTTTCCATTACGCTTTGGTATGATAGTGAACTAGCCTAGCATCTCTCATTAACTGCAATTTGCTAATGTTGCCAAAGTTCAGTCGTAAACACACAGTATTGTATTATCTTAAAGACATATGTAGTTTCACAGTTGTATATTTTATATCAGGATAAATTGTTTAAAACCATGTGTATACTAAAGATAGCAGTTATACACAGTGCTGCGTATATCTGGACATATACAAATCTCTGTTATACTTTAGGTAACACAATCTAAGCTGCTGCAAAATATATTATCGCTGACAAGTTAAAAAATTAAAATTAAACCCTAAAATTAAAAAAATAGTAATGGTGAACTAGGCCTGAACTTACAAAAGTAATTACTAGTATAATACTTAGGGTAAAGATTTGAACAAACATTAAAACCCAAGTAAAATAAATAATAGTAGCCTAATGCTTACCTTAGCAAACAACGCTAATTAGCTTCCCAACACGTCTGAAAGCTGCAGTCAGTACAAAAGGCGGGAAAATTTTAAATCTGTTAAGTTTCTTTTAAATGATTCTTAAACCTTCTTAAGTTTTATTTATAATTTTTTTTTAAACATTCAGAATATTCAAGTTTTTTTTTCAGTCTATCAGAATGGTTAAACACTTTTATTTTAAAATTCTCAGGTAAATATGTTGACAGAGTAATGCAAAATACTGCATTGGTAACACAATGGCGCCATCAACTGTCCAGCTTGTATTTCACTCCCAATCACATTTAGTGAGGTGGTTCTACCTTTTAAATTCCATTGTCGACAACATTATTCGATGCATTGTTTGAGTAAATTAAAACTAAAATAATTATGATTAAAACAATCAAATTTAATAATTTCAGGAGCTGAATGTTCTTCAAGGTTCCTACTTTTTAACCTATAAAGTTATGTGTCTTCCAGTTTGTACTTTACTAGATAAGCAGAACTAATATGTTTTTTAAAGAATGTTTTGCTAAAAATCTTCAACTCTGTTAAAAATAAAGAATGTAAAGTTTGTTTTTGAACTGCAATGTAAACCATTTTTGGAACCAGGTTTTTAAAAGAGCTATTTTTCCTTAGTGTGAAGAACATTTCAGAGTCAGTCATTTTAAAGCTGCAGTCCGTAACTTTTTTTGGTTAAAAATGATCCAAAATCAATATTTGAGCAAGTACATAACCAGCCAGTGTTCGAAACTATCGCCCTACTTTAGCCTGATTCACAACAGTCAGTTTATAACAATGTTTTCTAATTTGAGTGGTAGGATAGGTTTTCGTGGGAAATTCGAGCATGCCGCTGCGTCATTACGTCACTTCTGTGGCTGATCGTTTATAGCCTTTTCATACAGCAGCTGGAATAATTAAATGTATCATTTTGATGGCGGATTGTAATCCAGAAAGGATTGTTTATGAAACACATGTGAATTAAATGAAATTATATTCCAGCTTTAAAGGGGTCATATGCCGTTGCTTAAAAGAACATTATTTGGTGTAATGCAATGTGTTTATGCGGTTTAAGGTAAAAACAAAACACATTATTTTCCATATAATGCACATTGCGTCGATTTTTAATAATAAAACCCATTACAATTTAGGCATTTGTTGCATCCAGTGGGGACATAATTACTGATTATAATGACTTATACTGTCTTCTTATGCATTGCGTTGCGTATCGCGCTGCGAAAACATAAAACCTTGTCTGCATTTGTGATCGGAGAAACAACAAACCTACTCTACACTGCTCAAAACTCGAGTTTGAATCATCAGTGACAAAAACAATAATAATAATTTGCACGGTTTGATGTGATGTGAGCTAATTTAGATTAAATCACCATTGGTAGCACAATTTATTGTAATGCTTTTCTCCTCAGTTGGTCAGAACAAACGTGGCAGACTTGTTACTTACTTGTTCAGATGACAATATCCGGTGAAAATTCGTATTTGAGTCATATATTCCAAGACACAGGCTAGAATCTGTGAGTGCAAAATACAATATTCACACCGGTGCGGTGACTGACTGTCACAAATACTCCTCAAAACATTAGAGTCATCTGCGCTGGAGCCGAGCCGCCGCACAACCCATGCAAGGAAGATCATTCAACACACAGCTGCAATTGCAAGTTTTCAAACAGAGATGGCGACAAAAAGGCAAAACTTACAGACTGCAGCTTTAAGAACCTTTTCCACGATCAAAAACCTTTTGTGCAAAGGTCCCATTGATGTTAAATGTTCTTCTTGAAACCATAGGCACCAATAAAGAACCTTCATTTTTAAAAGTGAATAAAATATTTTAGAGCTTGCCTTGTATTAACTAGTACCTCATTTATATTCAGGTTTTCTATGACCACATGAGAGACCTGGTTCTTCCAAAAAAAAAAAAAAAAAAAAAGGGGGGGGGGTTTTCCCCCAATATTGTTCAAGGCCCCAGGCCATATTAATGATAAAATGATTGTGACGTCTTGCTTCGTAAATTGTTAAACTTCTAATATGCATCTACAATTAATTTAAAATAGCAAAAGTGCAAATGAGGTCCTTTTAAATTCTTCTTACACTGAGTGTCCCGAGCGAACTCATCATGACAGCACATAATTAAAAAGGCAAATCACTCTGTATTGGACGATTTATGCAAAAGGGAAAAAAAGGTATGTCCCTATTTAACCCCAGATTACAGCTCCATCCAGCACAATCCTAAGAGTTCCCAAATATAGTTCAGAGTCGGCTGGAGACCTCTCGGGTGAGTGAGCAGATTAGCTTGGAGCTGATGACAAAACCTAACAAGTCACAGTTGCATATGACAACATGAACAGCAAACACAGAAGTGTATGCATAAACATATCTATTTATTTTTATTGGAAAACACTGATACATATTTCACATATTATCCATACAGATTTTCACATGTTGAGTATTCCCAGTCAGGTCGCTCAATTTCAAACCCTGCCCACGCAAAACTGTCCAAACAGTCCAGAACGGAGTAAAATATGCTATGTAAAGCTCTTCCAGAGGAGTAATACATTTCAGCTAGAAAAAAAGAACCCAATTATTAGACCAATAACAAGCCCTTCATAGTCTTACTAGCAACATAATTCAATACACTTGTCTTTTAGCTCCTCAAAATAACCAACAATCGACAGTTTCACCTTTATCGGTCGTCTTGCAAGCAGAGCGCAAATGAAATTTGGAGCACTTGACAACAAGAGGTTCTGACAAATCCACGAGAGCAAGAGACAAATGAGCCGTAAAGCAGCAGCAGCAGGTTCCTCTTCTGTGGTTGAAGGTATAATCTACACCAAAGTGCAAATATATATATAGATATTTGTGTGTATATTCATAGACTGATAACACTTATTTGACTACAAGATCTCTTGCAAGAAAGTTGAGGCTTACGAGTATTATGGCACATTTCAAGACCATGGATCAAACAAAAGTCACAGACCTGACTAGAATAACAATAGGCAATGCAAAGTTTTACCAGACGTTAATATTGGAGAACAGTACATATATAAAGCATAACATTGATAGCATTATGATTACCTATGTAACTATATATATACACTATTTGTTACTCTGTCACATCTCGATTCTGCTATACATACTTTGCATCTCCACTCTCCCACAAACTTTGAAGTCATCAGAGACAAAATCCACATTAACAAAGGTTTAAACCAGCTGACGGAAACCACTGGCTCCAAGTACATGCCTTATAGCCCAGAAAGACACTTTTCAAGCCGTACGCCGCCATTAAACCGCAGTTATAAAGAGTATGAGCATGACGTCGGGTTTTTACAATATGTACGTCTTCATAAACATCCAGTTTTTGTTGTGTTTGGAGTCTTAAATGGGAGAAGGCAATGCGCAAAAGCATGACTTCACCACAGGGGTCACACGCAGTTGTTTTTGCTCAGTTTGTATTGAAGGCAACACTGTGACCCTGGAATATTTACCACAATGTTTTAGCATTATTTTGATTATAATTATTATACGTATTTTTTATTTTAATTTACTCTATTTTTCAGCGATGAAGAACACTCATGAAAGGAGATGCTCTCTGCATTTAAACACTGCCATATTAGGCATGGATTTGTCAACTCGTGTGCGACTAAAGTGACGTCCTGTCCTCAATTTTTGTCAGGTCTGGAGACGTTTGCTCCAAAAGGGCTCATGCAGTTATGCTTGGTCCATTCACTTCTGCTGGGACAATTCTGCTAGTATTTTTCACAAATTGAATTTGAAATTTGATTAGCTTTTTTTGGTAAGAGATCACAGAATTTGAAATTCTTATACTCTCTGAAGTAAACTTTAGATTTTTTTTCTTTTTAAAGACAGAGTGATCTTAGTAGGACAAGCAATGTAAGAGAGAAAGATATAGGATATGACAATCCTTCACTTTGCAGTCATCATCTGGACAAACTCTGTGAAGACAGAAAAACACATCATAGTAATTCAAATGATTCCTGACATTGACCAATTCTATTTCTATTCTCAAATAATCTTAAGACCGATTATGAAAATTTTGGAATGCACCATATTGGAATGTGCTGGAACCTAGTTTGACCAACGTTAGGCCAAACATTTTCTAGCAGCTTCTAGCATTTTCTAGCTGTCATTTAAAGGGTTAGTTAACCCAAAAATTAAAATTAGGCTGCATTTTACTCACCCCCGAAGCATCCTAGGTGTGTATGACTTTCTTCTTTCAGATGAATCCAGTCAGAGTTATATAAAAAATTGTCTTTGAACTTTCAAGCCGATTAATGCCACTCAGTGGGAGTTGCATTGCTTCTGTCCGAAAGAACTTAAATAAAAATCGCCCATCCATAAAAAAAAATAAAAAAAAAGTGTCTCACATGGTCCAGGGGGTGAACAAAGGTGAATCGATGCGTTTTTGTAAGAAAAATATCCATATTCTAAATGTAATTTAGAATTTAGACACTTTTTTTATGGATGGGCGATTTTTATTTAAGTTCTTTTGGACTGATGCATGCATCACACGCTGAGTGGCATTAAACAGCTTGAAAGACCAAAGACAATTTTTAATAAGAACTCCGACTGAATTCGTCTGAAAGAATAAAGTCATATACACCTAGGATGCTTTGAGGGTAAGTAAAACACAGCCTAATTTTCATTTTTTGGTGAACTAACCCTTTAAGGACTGTTTTATTATGTAACAATTTGTGTGTGTGTGTGTGTGTGTGTACTTATTTATGCTACATTGATAGTAAAACCTGAAATTTTTGCCGGCCGGCAGTCCCCACAAGGGAAAAAATTATAAAAAATAGTAGATGATCTTTATCTGAAAGTATAACAATTCAAACAGGTTTTCTGTAAGGGGTAGGTTTATGGTTAGGAACCAGAAAATATAGTTTGGTCAGTATAAAAGTAATGGAAGTCTATGGAAAGTCCCCACAATTCACAGAAACAAACATGTGTGTGTATATATATATGCATGTATGTGTGTGTGTGTGTGTGTGTGTATGTTTTTGAAAGATGTCTCTTTTGCCCACCAAAGCTGAATTTATTTTGATAAAAAATACGTACTTATAAATGATAATGTAAAAATATTTTTTAATTATACATTTTATATTATATTTATATATTAAAGTTATCCGTGTTGAAAACAGTAATACTGTTTAATGTTTTTTAGAAACAGTGATACAATTGTTTCAGGATTCTTTGAGAAATAGAAAGTTCAAAAGAACAGCATATATTTGAAACTGAAATCTTTTGTAACATTATAAATGACTTTACTGTGACTTTCAATGCATCCTTGCTGAATTCAAGTATGAATTTCTTTATAAACACTTCAATTTTTTTTTAATGAGTGTGAAAATATACAGGATTATCAAAATGGCAACAGCAAAAAGGATGCATGTCTGATGCCTGCCCAGCAAACACCAATAATTATCAGGTACAAGTCCCCTCTATTTTTAGATATATCACCCATGTACTGTCACTGCATTTCATTACACCATCACATTCTAGAACTGATGTGTTAAACATTCAATGCAGGTGTAAGGAATGAAGTCAAAACACTTTCTCCAATTAAAAATTTATTTAACCAACAGTGCAAATTAACAACTTTTAACCTCACCATTGAAAACAATCCAAATACATTTTTTGTTTAATGCCATTTTGGTCACATAATACAATTTTCCCCCAAAAAATAAAATAAGATAAAATAAACTTTCCTGAATGAATGACAAAATGTGCTATAGCAGCTCACCTTCATAGTTGACCTGACCGTCTCCATCAATATCTGCCTCTCGGATCATCTCATCCACTTCCTCGTCTGTCAACTTCTCGCCCAGGTTGGTCATGACGTGACGGAGCTCAGCTGCACTGATGTAGCCGTTTCCATCCTGAAATGAGATTATTATGCACAATAGCTTCATGATTTTTGTGATGCAGTGTAAATACTCCTTTTGACCTCCAGGTTGATGTTAAACTAAAAAACCTAGTAAACTGGACATCTGCAAACGTTAACAGTACAGTATCTACTGGAAACTGCTGAAATGCTATGCAGTTCCAACAGGCCTACAAAACACTGTTCAAACCAGGGACGTGCAAGAGTACTGGCTCTGCACCAACCAGTCAGCTCCTGCACACACTAATGAAATTACTCACGAGCATCAATTTCCCACTGAAACCCTCCTAAATCTCTCTGTCACATCTGAATGCACTGGCTGTCACTGTGGATATGCGATGTTGAGATGGTGAGAAGTGATGGCGTGTGTTTTCAGACACATACAAATGTGCGGCAATATTTTTATTTTAATGGGTATATTAGCTCTTCTCACTGGATGAGGATCCACTTTTATGGTGAAAAAGTTGCGCTTCTAGAAACTTGTAACTTGTGCCCTGAAATACTCTCGGCAAAGTTCTTCATTATTGTTCTTTGCTCGGGGTACAAATGTGTTAAATAGCTGTACAACTTTATGCTGTTTGCGAACATCCCAACGCGTTTAGATGAGTACAGCACTCCAGTG
>NW_015509024.1:5803-6846 GCF_001515645.1 Sinocyclocheilus grahami | reverse complement strand
GGGCCCGATCACGTGGTTTCAGACTCGATCGGAATCGGCCGTTACCTCCCGATCAGGACTCGGATATATATGTATATATATTCTCATTATTTTTAACACATCTATAGTTATGCGGTGGCACAGAGTTAGACCCTTTTGACTCCACACAGAAACAGCAACGCGTGCGGCATGACATCAGTTTGTTGCAGAGACGCTATTGGTTAAATGCCGGCAAAGTAGAACACGGAAGCAGCTTGAAGCGGAAAGCGCGAGTATGTCTGCGGTCTGGAGGTATTATAAAGTTGATGACAACAACATTGCCATAGCAAACTGTGAGATATGTAAACTTGGGATTGCAAGAGGTGGAAAGGAAAAGGCTACATTTAACACAACAAACCTGATACGGCACCTCAAAAACAAACACCCGACACAATACAGCGAGTTTACCCAGGCAACCCAGCCGAAGACGAGTCAGCTCACGCTGCAGGAGAGTTTGAAGAGGAGAGAAAAAATGCCCCGTGACAGCGCGAAGGCGCAGGACATCACAGCCAAGATAGCACAAATGATCGCAATGAGTGACCTGCCATTCGCCTTTGTAGAGAACCCTGGATTTCTTATGCTTATGGAGCACGTAGAACCTCGATTTGAAATGCCGTCTCGCCACTATTTCACAGAGAAAGCTCTGCCAGCCCTTTATAAGAAGATTTCTGACAAACTACTTGTCCTGTTATCAGATGTACCCCATGTTTCGTTCACCACAGACATCTGGAGTTCGTCCGTAGCTCCCATGTCTCTACTAAGCCTTACCGCACAATGGATTGATTCAAGTTTTGTTTTACACCGTGCGACCCTACATGTCCAGGAATTTCGCGGATCGCACACCGCAGAGCGCATCCAGCAATCGATGGAAAAGATGCTAAACAACTGGGGAATTGGCAAGCAACGGGTCCACGTAATTTTGCGTGACAACGCGGCAAATATGAAGAAAGCTATGAGGGATATGGGGATGCCAAGTGTGAGCTGTGTCGCCCATTCCTGTCAACTCTGTGTGCATGAGGGCCTGC
>NW_015509024.1:0-643 GCF_001515645.1 Sinocyclocheilus grahami | reverse complement strand
AAAAATCGGGCTAAAATCGTGCAGTGTGAACTCGGCATTAGCTGTAACGGAAATGTGTAAGATAGATGTGTAAGGGTATATAGTTTACAGTTGCTTACTGAAGGCCCTGACTGAATCCCCATACATATATATGAATATACACACGTTTAGTTTAATTTTTTTATAAAATTATTGTGCACCCATGATTTTTCTAGAATAACTTTTGCTGCGGAATTATCCACTAACTTACTTTATAATAGTATTTTCTGTCACAGATTATGACTATATATTTTTTAATTTGTAATTTAATTATCAGCGGTAGAGTTACTCTCACAGGACACTGTACTTAATCGCAGTCACAAAAGTACATTATTTGCATCTGCTTTAAAGCCCTGCCGGTTAAAGGTTTCATTCGCGCACTGGTCTGACGTGCGCTTTTTCTGAGCGCCGTGTACACCTGAAGCACGCGCACTAAAAAGCCTGTCAAACAGCGCCTAATTATTAAGTTATCTTTTGCATAATACTGCCAAAACACACAAGGTTTACATATATATTCAGTTGGTTATGTCTAAAATGAAAGTAAACAGTTGAGAGAAAAACGGATGCATGCATGTATATTAGATGCGTGCAGGTCTTAAAGGGACAGTACTAAACATGCAGCCGA
>NW_015509023.1:1452-17260 GCF_001515645.1 Sinocyclocheilus grahami | reverse complement strand
CCCGATACCCGATCCGAGAAAAATGGCACTATCAGAGCCGATACCTGATGTAAATATCGGATCGGTGCATCCCTACAATAAACCACGAGAAAACATGAGATCAAGTATGAGAACTTGCAGCAGAACACATTATTATTATTTCACATTTGATTATTTTATTTACTTCTAAACAACTCTTCAGTTGCGCCTAAATCAGTCATTCTGACAGTTATCACGTTTTTTTACAATTCTACAGGATGGGATACATTTTTAGCTTATTTACTGCTTAAATTATGATTCAAATAATTGTGTAATTGTTCCATTTTTATTTAAATTTTCACACTTTTAAATGGTTTTTAATGCCATACATTATGTATGACAGATATGATAATTGATTATGCCTATATATTATTCATATTTATAAACGATAAATCAATTAATATAACATTAATTGTAATATATGTATTTATCTGTCTAATAATACAAATACAACAGTTACTCATCTACCAAGCTCTGAAAAGCGAAGGAAATTAAATGCTTCTCTGCAAACTGTGCAGTTCGACTGTACATTTATATCTGAGTTTATGCTTTCAACTGTTTTCTTTATACTTAAATTTGCATTACATTTATTTTCTGTTGTTTATTAATATAAAAACAAACTCAGTGATGCATTTTTGATTTTGGCAGCAATGTGACTTTTGAATAAAAGCTTTATAAACAATAACATACTCACAGTTTGTTGTATTTGTTTTAATACAGTAATTGAGTATATCTGATCGTTAAAATAACTACAAATTCAGGTTTTCATCACCACCGTCAGATGTGTCATCTCTGTCAGGTCTATGTCACCTCGGTCAGATGAATATTTTGATCATATTTATGATATTTTATATTTGTTGAGGAATTGTTGGTCACATTTGAAAGTGTAATCTGTCTGCTAACATGAGAATGTGTTTTGAATGTTAAAAACACCTTGATCTATGTTAAAGATAGTTACATTTATATTACACAGCCCAAGGTAAAAAGCACATTTTGATAAAAAATAAAAGTTAGTAGGTTTACTCAAAGCATAGCTCAGTAGCTTAGTACATGAAAGATTCACGAATGTATGCACATACATAAGTGTAGTTGCATTTGTCTGAGTACAAGGTTTTATTTTTTCAATATTGCACACTGTTTAGTCCCACTTTCCAAGAATCAGTGATTTGATAGTTATATAGCTGATTATAGTTCGGGGAACAGACACAGTCTCTATACTATGATCTCTAGGTGAAAGAGTCTTTATGTAAATAGGAAACACAAAAAATGTGATTAAAGTTTGTATCTCTCATAAACTTTTTTTTTTCACCTTGTGAAAAGGTTGTGATTACGTGAAAAAACCCAGACATTTGTCGTAATAAAATGGGTCAGAAAAAAAGTTATGTTTTCACAATGTTGCAGAAACATTTTTATAACGTTTTATCACGTCTGTATGTTTCCTTCCAATGTTTTAAAAACGTAGGCTAATTCATTCAAGACGATGATGAAAATTGTATACATGTGTTCCCTTTCAAGGGAACTTCGAACTGCGTCCTCTAGGCGTCCTCTATGGGGAACGCCTCATCGTGACCCGTGTCTGAAGCATACATTGAAAAAACACCAACAACACGTTGGCCGGTGACAGCCCATGACATCATTACCGGTGCGATTATAGTATAAATAGGCGCCGGGTGAACATGTTATTCTGTTCTTCGTCTTCACTGACCGTTTTGTTTGAAGCATGCATTTCCGTGGTAAGAGCGATCTATATTCTATCGTTATGGCGAGCACTAGCAAAGTGTTTAGAGGGTGTGTGCATCCGCGTCGTCGTTATTTGACACCTGATGACACACACGATCTCTGCGTTGTTTGTTTGGGCAAAGAGCATGCACGCGATGTCCTTGAAAGGGCAATCCACGTTCATTGCAAGCGTATTTTAATGAAAAGCTCCGCTCTCGTTTGTCTTGTCTTTTCGAGGAAAGTGGGGCAGCCATCTGCTTCCCGCGGCTCAGGACCCACCGCTGCTGAGGTACGGAGGAGAATGGGCTCGTGGGGATCGCAGGAGGATCCGGCTGATGAGTTAAAAAAGGGGTTTTCCCTCTCGCGCTCGTCGGCTGTGGATGAGAGTAAGCTGCTGGAAGATGATGTAATTTTCTTTAACATCGTTTGATCCGGGGGCCGGTGCTCTGCTGGGTTCGGCCCAGTAAGAGCAGGAGATGTCTGAGGACAGTGAAGAAGCTGAGGCTGAGCCTTCCCAATCCTCCTGCTCTGCGTATGGTGAGTTTTCAGCGTTATCGTTCTTACGCATTCATCGATTCTAGCATACGAGTTATGCCAACATCGAGGCGATGCGCGTAAACGACTATGAGAGGATGCCCCTGTAAAAAAGACGACTGGCTAGCTATCTTTCTATGGGTGAGAGGTCCTCTCTTAAAACTCCCTCCTTGCCATCTCGCTTAGATGGCAGGGCATACTCAGCAGCAGGTCAGGCTGTTACATCGTTGCGCACAATGCGGTGCTCCAGGCATATTAGGCTGACCTGCTGGAAGACCTGGATAAAGGCCTGATGAGGTAGCTGAGTTTCGCCGCACCACAGATCTCACTCTCTGTGCTACTAAGCATGGCAGCTATAGTAGGTATGGAGAGACATCTGTGGGTGAACCTGGCAGATATAGGGATGGAAGAGAGGGGCTTTCTTCTCGATGCGCCAGTTTTGTTTTCCAAATATGTTTGGTTACCTCCCTTGAGACGGTGGTCGAGAAGTTCAGGGAGGCAAAGGCGCGCGCAGCGGCCTTCAGTCCTTCATTTCACGATGGTCCAGGTGTAAGCCCGAACAGCATAGGGGTCCAGGTCCGTCTCGGTCTGAGGATCAGAGACGGCCACAGAAGGCTTGTGTCATGGCTCGCGCTCCTCCCCCACCTGCGGGTAGGTTTAGAAGGAATCACGGGTCAAAGTGAGGTAGGCAAGACCTAGGGATGTGATCCAGACAAGGCATCAGCGCTTTCGTCCGGATCAGAGTGATACTTGAGTATCTGCTTGTTTCCTTCGGGGGTCTTACATCTGCCCTTAGCTCCTAATTCCCCTATAACCACCAGCTCTCCACCTGACCGAGGTTAGGTAGGAATTTTCCTGTATTTCCGTTTCCTATGCTGGACCTATTCTTACTAAAAGATAATACAGATCCTAAGAGTTAAGAGAAACTTTGATCACCGTAGAGAGCAATCCCATGCAAATTACCTTTTGTTACCACCCAGGTCTGGGACCTGGCTTAATGCAAATTCCAATTGTTTGTACAGGCCTTCATTTGGAGGATGTCTTTCCTTAGTTTGTATTTAAAGGATTGCAGAAAAAGGGTAAGGGCGATTCTGTAGCCAGAATGCCCGTAGTACAGAGTATCTCCACATACTCTGTACTATGTATTTTTCTAATACATCTAATACATTTAATCTCAGGTTGGCAACATGATTGGGTATAAAAAGAGCCTCTGCTATATACCCACTTAAAACAAAATCCAAATTAGGCTTTAGCCAAGTTTCTTGGACACATACTACTTCTGGTTTTTCTTCTCTACTGGCTATAAATTGCTTAAAATCTTGCCCATTTGCAATTAGACTTCTCGCATTCCATTGAAGGATTAACATAATTAATATTATCAACCCACCCATGTTGGATCTTGACTTGATTGCACATTAAGCTCATCTCTTACTTCTTCCCACTTTAATCCTACTAAATCCAAATGATGTACTGCCGCTTAAACTATGATTTGAATCCTTTCCGTTTTAGATCTTATCTCAGATGTTGCATTTATTACCCCCTCTATAAAGGTAACCAACTTCTTATTTTCTTCCCAAATCTTCCTCCATTCTCTATGTTCACATCCATTTTTTCCTTTATCATATTCATCCTCCTTAGCCTGCTTTTTCCCCTCACTTCTCCTGACGGCATCAGCATAAGAAATGTTTTCCTTCACTTTAATTTGTTGTACTTTCACCTCACGCTTCATTACTTCACATCCCCAGAAGGCAACACTATGATTGCCTCCACAATTGCAGCACTTTGGTTTAACACCCTCTCCACATTTTCCATAATTGTGGTCTCCTCCACATCTAGCACATCTTCTTTGTTTTTTACATCCCCTTGCCATATGACCAAATTCCTGACAGTTGTAACATCTCATAGGTTTTGTTATGAATTCTCTTATGTTATATTTAATATAACCAAAGTATACCTCTTTAGGGAGGTCCTTACAGTCAAAATCAATCAGAACAGATTCCGTTTCCTTCTTTTCAATTCCTCTTGTCATTCTTTTATCAGATTTAACTGATCCATTTCGCCTCCTCAAATTCTCTACTAGCTCCTTCATACCCACCGTAAGAGGAACTCCTGCCATTATTCCTTTACAATTCTCTGTTTTCTCCTCTCCAACTCTCACCACTTTTGCTACTTTAACTTTTCCCACATTGCTCATTCTCTTTGCCTTCTCTATCTGTTTTTCAGAGCTACATCCAACAAGCAAGTTTCCATCTCCCAGTATTCTTGCATACTTTACTTCTCCTATTTGTGCTTTAATGATGTTAGTAAGTTTTAATGGGTCAGTTTTCTTTACTCCCCCTTCTCCCTCAAACCGTACTACCACATTGAACAATTCTGGCCTCAAATCATTTACCTCAACTTCTTTTCCTTCACTCTCCGTTCCACCCAAACTATCTGAACCATTTCTCTTTCTTTTACCTCTAGCCAATTTCTTGGTTCTGGATCCCCTCAACACATCCTCCCATTCACTTTCCCCTTCCTGATCTCTACATTCCATGCTGTTGTTTTCATCTCCTGACTCCCTTTCTATAATCCTGAAAAGTTTGATATTATTTAGTCGATGGGAAGTAGAGGAGGAGTACCGCTACCGGACCTATACAGGCCGTCGGCTGGTACTCCCACACCACTCTCCACAACCGACTTACCGTTACCTAGTCCAAAAAGTCCTCAGTCCAGTGTCCAATGATTAATCCAATAAATCCGTTCAAAAATATTCCTCTGATACAATCGATCTCTATTCAAATTTCTGCTCCAAGTAGACCGTTCGTCGCACACATGTGACGTCTCCCGCTGCAAGATCGTTTCCGAGGCGGGATCATCAAAAAAAACGCCAAACTATATTTAAAACGTCAAAACATCTATAAAACAACACATTAAACAAAAACAAGGGTTACTAACATAGAGTAACATTTTAATTAATTTAGATATGAGTCTTCACAAATATGCGTGATCACAGACAGTGATTAACATTATTCTTTTATCTCTATATAAAGAGACATTTGTATCGATGGGCGAACATAATCTCCTGGTTTTTTAAATGTGGCCAATTTAATTTGGTTTAAGCACCCAGTTTTCACTTGTCTATAATTTAAATTAATAGCTTACATTTACAAAAATGAGCTTGCAATAGCAGAAATAAGCCTTTTTAATGAAAGTAAAGGCCCATGTTTAATAATATTGTCAATGAAATGAAAATGTTAAATGAAATTAGAAAAATATTTAAGAGATTGTTTATTTTATATATTGTATTTTAATGTCACAAATAATAATATCAAGGTTTACAGATATTTCACATTATTCTTTTGTACTGTGGGTTTGATGAAGAGTAAACAAACATTTTCATGTGTCCTCCAATTTGACCCACAACCTGATCAGTTTGTACATGAGAAACTCATTCATTCATCAACTCCACGCCACTTTCACTTTCAGATAAACTTGATACTAAATTCCCCTCCCATCAGGTACCTAGTGTATTGATGTGGTCTAATATAAAGTAACATGTTTCCTCTGCATGTGCACAATAGCACATAGAGTTTGCTGTGTTCATCCTAATGCTTTTCATCTAACAGTTGACACATTTGCCCTTGAAAAGAGTTTCAGCACAGCGCCGGAGCCTGTTTGATTATAAACCTTTACTTTTTAAATGTGAATCCATTGTTTGCAGTATTTGAATTGGAAGGATTTTTATGAGTTTTATAGAAATTAATATAATGTCACAATAAATATATTTATAATCATGCATCTTAAATATTAAATATGATCTATTGAGTGATCAACTGTAATTTCACAACCAAACATATGTCTGTTGCAGCAACAGTTGCACAGTTAGCTGAGGTTAAACACATTGTATTGCCTGCTTTAAAACATAGAGCAGTTTTCAGTGAAATCTCTCAATCTCTGAATCTTCTGTCACCGGCTGAATAAGACAGACTGAAGCAGTCGACACAGGAGGTCAGTGTGAGACTTGTGGGAGATCTGGCTTCATCTGGTCTTGTGGAGGTCTATCATGATGGAGAGTGGGGTTCAGTCTGTGATGACGGATGGGATCTGGCTGAAGCATCACTTCAGCATTACTTTCTGGAAGTAAACGAAGCCTTGAAAGTTGATGCAAAAACACTTTTCTACAGGTGTTCAATGTGTGCCCGTGTTAATATACTCTTAGAAGATTATTTGTACAATATTGCAGCTAAAAAGGCAATTAATGAAAAAAGACAGGTTATAAAAATATAATTAATGCCTGCTTGTTATGTGTTGTTGTGTTATTATTGATGTTTCATTCATGTCAGATTGTGAGAAATAACAGCATTGTCTTACGTGGAGCAGTTTAATTGGCTTTTATCATATATTCTGACTCAAATAATGTGTTTCTATCAGCAAACACTGAGAATAAAGAGAGATGATCTGCTGATGATCTGAATGTCTTGTTGAATGAGTGTTGATCGTCTGAGGCTCATCAGTATTAACAGAGCTGCTGTAAAGACTCTTTATTTCATGTCCATAGCTCCTGTTTTCTCCTCATTTATTATGCTGATGTCTTCAGATCTCCTGTGAATGGACACTTACAGCTCGTTTCATTGGTGTCAACAGACTGAGGTTTTTTTTTTTTTTTACAACTGCATTTTTTTCTGACTTTATACTTTCAAGTGTTTTTTTATTTTTTATTTCTATATATCTACAGTAATTTTATGAATAAACAGATTAATGTTAGAATTAGAAACAAAAATGTGGTAATTTGCATCAGTTGTTTACGATAGATAGATGTGGATGCTTAAATGTGTCAATTAGTATATTATTCAAAGACAAAAAGGTGTTTATGTAGCAATAAATAAAAATATCAGGCATATTTAGAACAAAAATCATTTGATGACATATTAAAATCCTATATTTAAGGATCATATATAGTGTAACCCCAAAAAAATAATTAATTGATATATTAAATCTTTATATTTTGCCACTATCCTTCACATTACTAGGTTTTACCCAATTGTTAGCAATACATTTTCAATCATTTAAAATGTAATAGAATATATAAACTTTTATTTTACAAATTGTAATAAGTACAGGTCAGAATAACTATATTGTTTCATTTTTACATAAATATATCTGTTACGCTGAATGATGATGGAACATTATTTCAACTATATTTTTAAATTTTTTCACAAAAATTGTTTGAAACATGTAGACACTTGCATTTAATTGATTTTCTATGTATATAAAATCCCTTTTATAAATTGAATTTGATGCAGACACTCAAATCTGACACCTGGACCCAGTAATAGATATATTAAAAACTGATATATTTTTTGTTTAGGCAGATCAGCTCCGCCCACTGCAAACACATCATCAGTGAAGCTCCGCCCACAGTAAGTCATCAATAAATGCTGGAATATTCCCATCAGTTTAAAAGTGAAGACGAGGATCAAATCATCAGGAAGATCAGAAATCTGCAAAGACTGAGTTTATTAAAGAGGACAGAGAGAAGATGAGAGATCCAGAACCCAGATGCAGAATCAAACACACGGAAGATACTGAAGAACAAAATGGTTGGTTTCTATGCTTCATTCATAATGCTGACGATTATAAAGCTTCAGGCAGATTTATATTTTGGTTTACTGTAACAAGAAAAATCTTTAGAGCTGTTGAATAATTTTGCTGAAGCATCAAATATTTAGGGACACTTCCCATGAACTAAGTACTTTTTTTTTTTTAAACAAAATTGATGTTAGATTGAGTCTCCACGGCAGATAGTTAAGATCCAGTCTCGGATGCCAGATCCTGTCAGAAAATATCCATTTTGTCTGGAGTCTGAACAAGTAATCAGCAGGGTTTTCGATACCCAAAACCCATTAACATCAAGTCTAAACTATATTAACACTGACAACCAAGAAGTTGACTGAGCAAAGCCAGAGAAGATCAGAAGGAGATGAAGTGATGATGATAAAAAGGAGCTAAGTTTATTGAATAATCTTAGTTGAATGTTTCAATTCTCAGACTTCATCTGACCAGCACAAAGTGTTTTACCAAACACAACAATATCCCATAAACCTTGAGTTTCCATAAACATTCCCTCTTATCTCTTATCCATACAGACAAAACAGTTAATGAACCCTTACAATCATCAGATTAAACAATGAAAATACATAAGCAAGGAAAATAATAAGAAATATAAAATATACTGAACAAAATTATAAACGCAACACTTTTGTTTTTGCCCCCATTTTTCATGAGCTGAACTCAAAGATCTAAGACTTTTTCTATGTACACAAAAGGCCTATTTCTCTCAAATATTGTTCACAAATCTGTCTAAATCTGTGTTAGTGAGCACTTCTCCTTTGCCGAGATAATCCATCCACCTCACAGGTGTGGCATATCAAGATGCTGATTAGACAGCATGATTATTGCACAGGTGTGCCTTAGGCTGGCCACAATAAAAGGCCACTCTAAAATGTGCAGTTTCACATACACATACATTCAAAATGCCATCAATAAAATGTACCTGTGTTCGTTGTCCATAACATATGCCTGCCCATACCATAACCCCACCGCTACCATGGGCCACTCGATCCACAACGTTGACATCAGCAAACCGCTCACCCACACGACGCCATACACGCTGTCTGCCATCTGCCCTGTACAGTGAAAACCGGGATGCATCTGTGAAGAGAACATCTCTCCACAGTGCCAGACACCATCGAAAGTGAGCATTTGCCCACTCAAATCGGTTACGATGACAAACTGCAGTCAGGTCGAGACCCCAATGAGGATGATGAGCATGCAGATGAGCTTCCCGGCCGGTTGGATGTACTGCCAAATTCTCTGATACGTCTTTGGAGACGGCTTATGGTAGAGAAATGAACATTCAATTAACGGGAAACAGCTCTGGTGGACATTCCTGCAGTCAGCATGCCAATAGCACGCTCCTTCAAAACTTGCGACATCTGTGGCATTGTGCTGTGTGATAAAACTGCACATTTTAGAGTGGCCTTTTATTGTGGCCAGCCTAATGCCAAGTTCACACTGCACGATTTTAGCCTGATTTTTCACTTGCCGACTGGTTTTGCGAAATCGCAGACAAACGCCCGAAATCGGATGCAAATCGCTGCTCGTTCACATGAGTGACAATCACGCAGTGTGAATTATCAAAGACACGATCTGAGGGAATCGTCGATGTGTCGCCGACGCCCGTGAAATATTTGGCATGCTAAATATCTGGAGCTGTCAGCGATTCACAATCACACTGTGTGCAATAAGTTCTGACTGAAAAACACATCGGCGATACAGGGCAGCGGGAAGTTCGGGGAGGAGTTATATGAAACGTAGTTTGCGGACCAGTGTTGCCAAATCCGCGATTGCCGCCGGTTGTTTTTTATGTCAGCAGGTTGAAGCGACCCCAATAACGTGATATTTAGGCCCTGGAATGTGAATTGCACCAGAGGAACCCCGCCAACAAAATGTGTATTTTACCCCCGAAGGCGATTTTTACTGGGGGACCCCCTCAAAAGCAATTGGGCTATTTTCAGGCTAGTTTTGAGTAGTAATTGGCATGCTAAATATCTGGAGCTGTCAGCGATTCACAATCACACTGTGTGCAATAAGTTCTGACTGAAAAACACATCGGCGATACAGGGCAGCGGGAAGTTCGGGGAGGAGTTATATGAAACGTAGTTTGCGGACCAGTGTTGCCAAATCCGCGATTGCCGCCGGTTGTTTTTTATGTCAGCAGGTTGAAGCAACCCCAATAAGTGATATTTAGGCCCTGGAATGTGAATTGTACCAGGAGAACCCCGCCAAAAAAAATTTTTATTTTACCCCCGAACTCGATTTTTACTGGGGGACCCCCTCGAAAGCAATTGGGCTATTTTCAGGCTAGTTTTGAGTAGTAATTGGACGGGTTTTGTAGTAAAAACCTGGCAAACCTGCACCAGACAGAGCTGTCGGCGATTCTTCGTATTGTAAAGTCATGCAGTGTGTAACCTCCTGTCATCGTTCCATCGTGCAGTGTGAAACCAACAGTGATGTGACATCTTTGAAAATTGTGCAGTGTGAACTCGGCATAAGACACACCTGTGCAATAATCATGCCGTCTAATCAGCATCTTGATATGCCACACCTGTGAGGTGGATGGATTATCTCGGCAAAGGAGAAGTGCTCACTAACACAGATTTAGACAGATTTGTGAACAATATTTGAGAGAAATAGGCCTTTTGTGTACATAGAAAAAGTCTTAGATCTTTGAGTTCAGATCATGAAAAATGGGGGCAAAAACAAAAGTGTTGAGTTTATAATTTTGTTCAGTGTATAAAAAAAACTAAATAAATGAATAAATGATCAAATAATAAAATTACTGAAATGGCTAATGATTTTAAATGAGTATATGAATAAATTATAAATTAATAAAAACAAAAAAATATAAACATAACACAAATGTATGGTCGCTCTCTTGATGCAACACACAGTTTGTATTTGAGGATCCTCAGATCCTTCATGTTGTTGAACAAACATTAAATAGTTCTCCGTAACATGAGATTTGTGCCTATTATATATTTAAAATAATAATTTGTAGATCAATGTACCTCATCCATGGAAAGTATGGTGCAGTATCAGGGAAGTATAATTTATAAAATTAAGTTAAAATGATCAATTTTGTAATGCAATTGTCTACTTTCTGCTGTTCATTTCCATGTCCTTTCACTTTTCAGTTTTTTTTTAACGAGTTAATGACAATGTACTGTTTTTACATTTATTTCAGAGTTGATTGAAGATAATGAGGAGAAAGAAGAATTGAGTGAATTTGAGGAGAAAAATCATGTCAAAAGTGGACAAAAACCAAAACAGAAAGATTTAAAGAAAAGAAGACCCAATAAATTATTCACCTGCACTCAGTGTGGAAAGAGTTTCACGTGCAAACGTAATCGTGATGTTCACATGAGAGTTCATACTGGAGAGAAACCATTCACTTGTGATCAGTGCGGGAAGAGTTTCACATACTCATCAACTCTTAAGAAACACATGAACATCCACACTAGAGAGAAACTGTACACATGTGATCAATGCAGCAAAACGTTTTTGAGTGCTTCATACCTGAGCACACACCTGACAGTTCATACAAAGGAGAACCCACATTCATGTTATTTGTGTGGAAAGAGTTTTTCACTTCTACAAAATTTAAAAGTACATCAGAGAATACATACTGGTGTGAGAGAGTACATGTGCTTTGTGTGTGAAAATACTTTTATTTCAGCAAACTGTTTAAAACAGCATGAGATGATCCACACTGGAGAGAAACCTTACAAGTGTTCACACTGTGACAAGAGATTCAGTGTGTCAACAAATCTGAAAAGACACGAGAGGATCCACACTGGAGAGAAACCGTATCACTGCACTGCATGTGGGAAGTGTTTCAATAATTAATCTGCTCTACACAGACATATAAAAAACATTCACAGTAAGTAGATCATCTTCAGATCTGACGCTGCATCCTCAACAAATGTGACACAATAATGCATCAAGCAATAAAATATCGCCTGGATAAATCTGACCTAACCAGCCATAACAAGTGACATTACAAATAAACGTTATCTAAAGTTTTCACAGTGAATAAACTTCATCTTCATCTTCAAAACCAGCAGATTCAACTGTGAGATTCAGATCAACTCAAAGATGGAGTTCCTCCACAAAGAACAATGTCAGAAAGTTATATTCTTGTTTATCATTTTGCTTGATGATATAAATTATATAATTTTAGTTACTTATGGGTTTCATATTATGTTCATTTGTTTCCTGTTATGTCCAATTTGTTTAATAAGCAGCATTGTAAGAATAGTAATACCATTAAAACCTTACTGATACCTATTCTTACTTGTAAGTCAGTAGGAGAGAGAGGTCCATCTCATTAGTTTTCACTTTTACTTAGCTCTGAGTAATTATTGATTAAATGTTCCCCTTTTTATTAATACATTATTTTTACTTGTAATATTTTATCAACAACGTTTATTGTCTGCTGATTGTATTTGAATCAGGAAAAAGTAATTTTATATTTTCTTCTTCTTCTAGTGGTGGGCGGATCAATCCTAATATAGATAGTATCGATACCAGCGTTGGCAGAGGCAGACAAAGTACACAACTTCATAACTTGAGTGAAGTACAGATACTACTGGTCAAATACTACACTACAAGTGAAAGTTAAGAAAAAGTACGAAAGTACATGCTTACATTAAAATTACTAAAGTAATTAAAATCTGAAAAAGTGCCAGGTCCCGACGGCTATCCGGCCGAGTTTTACAAGAGGTTTTCTGCCAAGCTAGCACCTCTGTTGTGTAAGGTATTTGAGGAGGCCCGTGTTTCAAACTCTCTCCCCCATCCATGACAAAGTCTGTCATATCGGTCCTTCTTAAAAAGGATAAGGGTCCGCTTAAGTGTGAATCTTATCTTCCGATCAGTTTACTTTGCTGTGACTATAAGATCCTGGATAAAGTGCCGGCAATCAGAATTGAACCAGTCATGAGAAAGGTAATTCACCCGGATCAAACTGGTTTCATTGCTGGGAGGCAGTTATCTTACAATCTTTGCCACTTGTTTAATGTTATCTACTCACCCAAAAATGGAGGGACACGAGCATAAGCTTCTGCTTTATGTAAATAGTCTTATTTTCCCTTCTTTCCAATCCTTCCCATTCTCAGTAAGCTTTGATAATTTGTTCTATGTGTGAGTGTAACCTCGCATAAGAAAAGAATATCTGGACAGAAAGAAGAATGCCAAATTTTTTATATTACTACTGGGCAGCCAACCTACACAAACTGATTTATCGAGTGATGAAGCTCCAGTTTGGTTACTGATGGAACAGAACATGTGTAATCCAGTATCTCTACGTGAAAGTGAAAGTGACGTGATATGTGGCCAAGTATGGTGACCCATACTTGGAATTAGTGCTCTGCATTTAACCTATCCAAAGTGCACACACACAGCAGTGAACACACACCCGTAGGCAGCCATTTATGCTGCGGCGCCCGGGGAGCAGTTGGGGGCCTTGCTCAAGGGCACCTCAGTCGTGGTATTGAAGGTGGGAGAGAGCGCTGTACATTCACTCCCCCCACCTACAATCCCTGCCGGTACAAGACTCGAACCCGCAACCTTTGGGTTACGAGTCAGACTCTCTAACCATAAGGCCACGACTTCCCACTTCCCACTTACGTTCACTGCTCTGTGCTCCAATCCCAGTGAGCAAACAGTATTCTACGAATAACCCAGTTGTCTGTGGATCACTCAGAATATGGTCACAGTAAACAAGCGTTGCCTTCTGCCCCTATTCTGTTGAATCCTTTGTTTCCTCCTTCTGTTATAGATTCAGCATTTCAATTGTGGTCTAGAAACTGAATTAGTTGTGTTAAGGACCTTTTTAAAGACGGCATATTTATTTAATTCCAACAGCTAAGAACGTATTTTGAGATCCCTCAGTCTAATTTTTTTAGGTACTTACAGGTCTGTAGCTTCATTAAAAAACACTTCTCTCCTTCCTTGAACCAACCAGAAGGGGCTGGATAGATGAGCTGTTAAATATGGACCCTTTTCGAAGGGTATGTTGCCTATTCTATATGAGGTTATTCAAAGAACCGCCTCACAGCATCAGATCTGAGAGTGCTGGATCTGAAGATGATCTACTTACTGTGAATGTTTTTTGTATGACTGTGTAGAGCAGATGATTGAATGAAACACTTCCCACATGCAGTGCAGTGATACGGTTTCTCTCCAGTGTGAATCCTCTCATGTGTTTTCAGAGTTCCTGACAGACTGAATCTCTTGTCAGTGTGAACACTTGTAAGGTTTCTCTCCAGTGTGGATCCTCTCATGTTTTTTCAGATTTGATGAATGAATGAATCTCGTCACAGTGTGAACACTTATAAGGTTTCTCTCCAGTGTGAATCCTCTCATGTGTTTTCAGAGTTCCTGACAGACTGAATCTCTTGTCAGTGTGAACACTTGTAAGGTTTCTCTCCAGTGTGGATCCTCTCATGTTTTTTCAGATTTGATGAATGAATGAATCTCGTCACAGTGTGAACACTTATAAGGTTTCTCTCCAGTGTGAATCCTCTCATGTGTTTTCAGAGTTCCTGACAGACTGAATCTCTTGTCAGTGTGAACACTTGTAAGGTTTCTCTCCAGTGTGGATCCTCTCATGTTTTTTCAGATTTGATGAATGAATGAATCTCGTCACAGTGTGAACACTTATAAGGTTTCTCTCCAGTGTGAATCCTCTCGTGCAGTTTTAAATGGCTCGCTGAAGTAAAAGTCTTCTCACACTCAAAGCACCTGTACTCTCTCACAGAAGTATGTATTTTATGATGTACTTTCAAATGTTGTAAACATGAAAAACTCTTTGCACACAAATAACACAAATTACATGAATGTGATTTCTCCTTTGTATGAACTCTCAGGTGTTTCTTCAGGTATGAAGCCCACAAAAATGTTTTGCCGCACTGATCACATGTGAACGGTTTCTCTCCAGTGTGGATGTTCATGTGATCGTTAAGGTGTGATGATTGTGTGAAACTCTTCCCGCACTGATCACAAGTGAATGGTTTCTCTCCAGTATGAACTCTCATGTGACGCTCAAGATGATATTTGCGTGTGAAACTCTTTCCGCACTGATCACAAGTGTACGGTTTCTCTCCAGTATGAACTCTCATGTGAACATCAAGACTTGTTTTGCTTGTCAAACTCTTTCCACACTGAGTGCAGGTGAAAGATTTCTTGGCTCTTCTTTTCTTTAAATCGTTCTGTTTGGTTTGAGAGCAACTCAAAGGTTTTTCTCTACTTTTGTCACACTTTCTTTCCTCAACTTCACTCAGTTATTCATTCTCCTCATTTTCTTCATTTAACTCTGAAATAAAAGTAAAAATGGTTTATTTTCAGTTAGTCATAAAAACAGAGAAATGTGAAAGGAGATAAGAATGCACCCTGATGTAAACATATATCTTTTTGATGCATTTGTATAAATGTCTCTCTGAAATTGTAACTATTTGTAAGTATTATAGACACAAATCCCATGTTTCTACAGGGAGAACTATTAAATATGTTTGATCAACAACAAAATTATCTAACATACATTAATTTTGTTAAAAAAGTACCCATATCATAGAAAGTGTCTCTTATTATATGATGCTTCCTCTAGATTATTCAACAGCTCTAAAGATTTTTCCTGTTACAACAAATCTAATACTGTTTGAAGCTTTATAACATTCAGCCTCATTAATGAAGAATAAACACCAACCTGTTAGTTCTTCAGTATCTTCAGTGTGTTTGATTCTGCAGGGCTCTGGATCTCTCATCTTCTCTCTGTCCTCTTTAATAAACTCAGTCTTTGCAGATTTCAGCTCTTCCTGATGATTAGATGCTCGTCTTCACTTGTGAACTGATGGAGATATTCCAGCATTTATTGCCGAATTACTGTGGGAGGAGCTTCACTGATGATGTGTTGCAGTGGGAGGAGCTTCACTGATGA
>NW_015509023.1:0-322 GCF_001515645.1 Sinocyclocheilus grahami | reverse complement strand
CCCGCTGGACTGGAGTGAGAAGCGGCGAGAGGAGGGAATAACTCTCTTGCACTGGGCAGCCCGAGTCTTCTCTGAGAGTCCATACTTTATTCCAGTCGGTGGCGGCAATCAGTTAGGTTCCCAACCGCCAATAAACACCAAAGAAGAAGAAGTCGTCGTCTTCGTCGTCGAGTCTTCCGAGGAGAGGTGAGCAGATCACTGTATTTCACATATTTACATAATTATAAAATATAAGTGTTAGTAAAATAACAATTGGTCCCTCGGTATCTCTTTGCCGCCTGGAAAATTCCCAATCCCTCAAAGTGTATAACGGCCGGGAAGC
>NW_015509022.1:16750-17264 GCF_001515645.1 Sinocyclocheilus grahami | reverse complement strand
ATGCAGTTTATGTCTGTATTGTGACTGTGTTGTAATTCTTCTGAGTGGTCATGTGACTCCTGCAGGCACCACCACCGCTCCCGCAGCCGGAGCCCCTCACACTCGAAGAGCAGAGCTCGATCCCGCTCCAGGTCCAGGTCCACCAGCGAGCTCCACGCAGAGACCCAGGACGCTGCTGCGGAAGACAAGACACAGCCCCGCTCACGCTCACGCTCACGCTCCAGGTCCCGCTCGCGCTCTTGGGCCGGACGCAAGTCCAGGGGGCATTAGATCCAGAGGACGACAGGCTGGTTTTTGTTTGGGTTTGGTGGGTTGGGTGCAGAAGGTCCTGCTCCTTTCTCTTAATAAGCAGAGGGAATCAAACTAGCTTGTTTTAGCTCACGCGTCTGTTAAAGTGTTAGCATTGAAGATATCTGTGCGGTTTAGTTTACAAGCGCAGCTGCATTTGCCCAGCTGTGCAGAATGAGAGATGTAAATCGCTTCAATATTTTTGTAAGAGATTTTTGTTTTAGTT
>NW_015509022.1:15578-16267 GCF_001515645.1 Sinocyclocheilus grahami | reverse complement strand
ACATTTTTATTTCAATGTAGCAATTAGCAATTCATTTAATTTTATCTTTGAACAGATTTGTTGCGTGACCGCATTAATGAAAGTGTCTTTAGTATCTGCATCTCCTGCGCTCCAGCAAGCCACTGCTATAATATCTGTCAGCACTCACATTAATGCACGACTCATTATCTGTGTAGCATGTGTGTAAGACTCGAATACAGTTATGAAGTAATTACTTTGATTAATAAATCTCTCAGTGAGTAAAACTGGCTGTCTATAGTATTAAAGACTACACAACTTTATTATATTATCTTTTAATTAATTTTTAAATTATTGTCGCTGGATCAGTAGGGTAGTCTTGTAATAAAGTAGCGGTGGTAGAGGACAGATGCGATCTAATCCTGTTTACATGAAATAAGCCGCTCCCGAGCCGGTTTAAGCTCACGGAGCTGTTGCTATGACGGCAACTCCGGGATGAGCTTCGAAGAACCAACCAATCCAAGATCACGCCAAATCATCAACAATCACATCCAGCTCACTGAGCTAGCCACGCAGGCCCCAGGACTGATGTTGGTTAAAAAATAATAAATACATTTGAAAGAAAAACAACTTTTTTTGACAGACGTTTTGGTCCTCTAAGGACCTCTGTGTGATTTGCCGCATGAATGCAGTTTATGTCTGTATTGTGACTGTGTTGTAATTCTTCTGAG
>NW_015509022.1:13436-14248 GCF_001515645.1 Sinocyclocheilus grahami | reverse complement strand
GGTTGGCTTGAGGGAAAATCTGAGATTGGATTCTGAGAGCAGTTCATGTATGAAATCGGACATGACTGATTGATCGTTAATCAGGATAATAAGCATAGACAGATGGAGAGCTAGTTACTCATGTGGCTCAGGAGTGTTGGTCACTCTCGGCTGCGGTTGGTGCTTCGGCATGTTGAGGAACAGCAGAACCCCCGTCGCTTCACTTAACAGCTGGACTTCATTAATAATCCATAATTGCTTTGTGAGTTATGTGCTGTGTCTCACTACATCAGGACAGTGAAGACTTGTTTGGTCCAAATGACCTGCAGGCCTTTACAAGCGGCACGGCAACAAATCACATCGATTACTTTGGCCGGGATATAAAGCTAGCAGTGACCTAGATTTCTCAAACCACAGCGTCCGGTCGAATGAAGAACACAGCAGCCTCTTTCAGATAATTGTTAGATGTATCTCGATCATGCCACCAGCATGACCAATGCTTTTTCCTCTTTCAGTGTTTTTATATCTTTTAGAAAAGTGATTATTTCAAATGGTGACTATTGAGCTATTTAGTATTTCTTGTCTGTGAAATTTGCTCTGGATTTGGAGAACTGTATGAATCCTGCTGTCGTCCCATCTGCAGCAGCAGGGATGTCCGTGTGAGGATGGGCGACTGGAACTTTCTGGGAGGGATTCTGGAGGAGGTTCACATCCACTCCACTATGGTGGGGAAGATCTGGCTCACCATCCTCTTCATCTTCCGCATGTTGGTGCTGGGTGTGGCGGCCGAGGACGTGTGGAACGACGAGCAGTCCGACTTCATCTGTAACACG
>NW_015509022.1:11238-13225 GCF_001515645.1 Sinocyclocheilus grahami | reverse complement strand
GGAGAAGGAGCGTCACTGCAAGCGTGTGGCTCTCCGGCGCGAGCTTGAGACGATGGAGGCAGAGCTGGCGGAGGCTCGGCGGCGGGTGGAGCGGGAACTGCGGCAGCTGGAGCAGGGGAAGCTCAACAAGGCTCCGCTCCGGGGCCCGCTGCTGCGCACATACCTGCCGCACATCGTGACCCGCTCCGTGGTGGAGGTGGGCTTCATGACAGGCCAGTACCTGCTCTACGGACTCCACCTGGAGCATCTGTACAAGTGCGAGCGGGAGCCGTGTCCCAACATGGTGGACTGCTTCATCTCGCGACCCACCGAGAAGAGCGTCTTCATGGTGTTCATGCAGGGCATCGCCGCCACGTCCCTGTTCCTCAGCCTGCTGGAGATCCTGCACCTGGCCTACAAGAAACTAAAGAAGGGGCTTCTGGACTACTATCCTCACCTGAAAGACGACCTGGGTGATTATTACGGTGCCAAGAAGAACTCCGTGGTGCATCAGGGGTGCAAAGCCACCATCCCGACGGTGCCCAGTGGATTCGCGCCGCTCCTGGAGAAACAGGGCAACGGACCCACGAACCCCGTGCTCATTAACCCCTCGTCTGCGTTTGTACCCATCCAGGGTGTGTCGGACGTGCAGCGGGAGAACAAGGATGTCATTCACGGTCTGCTGGAGCGCAACAGCAATTCCAACAACCCTTGCAGCGAGACTCGATCCCCTGTCGCGCACACGCGGTTCCCATTGGAGTCGGAGAGCGCAGGCTTCAGCAGCCTCCTGATAACGGACCCGTGCAAGCAGCGGCGAGCCAGTCCGGCCTGGAACTGCAGCACAGTGGTGGAAGGGAACGGCTCGGACAGCGGAGACAGCGGCAGGGCTGACCTGAGGAGAGCCGGCGGGACACACACACCGGACTCTGAGCCCAGCTCTGGCTCTCGGGAACACGGTTCTGTAGAAACTCCCTCCTTCTCACCCAGTCGGCAACGAACTTCACTGGCGAGCAGCAACAGACGAGCAGCCAGCGACCTGCAGATCTGAGGCTCTGTGTGTGTTTGTCACAGTAATTACAAGCTGTTCTCTTTAGTCTTAATCAAAGGGATAGCAGTGTTTCCCATTCATTAACTAGGTGGCCCGCCACGGTCTAATCTGTCCTGCCACAGTTTCATAATAAACCGAAGATATATTTATTCTTCTCATATAACATAAAAGTTCTTTAATGCTGTTTCACGCTATTGCTTTGGCAAGTATCCGTCAAACGAATTAAAACCGAAAGCGTAATATGACTTATCAAGTCTGTTTGTGCTGCTTGTTTCGAAGTGAAGCGCACACTTTGCACACGCGATCGGCTCGTGATCCGGTGTTTTCAGCGTCTCCGAGCGGCTCTGTTCACACTGACTGCAGTGAACTCCGTTACTGAATGTGCGGTGAGTTTGGCACGCGTTTGGTAACGCAATGGCCACCAGTTATGCTTTATTTTCACATTTGCATAATTTTCTACATTTTAATGGGCAAATGTTTACAGTATTAAATTAAATTAGTAATGTTTGAAAACCTGTTTTCACAGAAGCTGGAGTTTTCCGCCAAAATAAAAGCTCAAGGGTTTATCTCTTGCAAGCATGGCCTCAAATTAACAGACGCGCACAGAGAAAATACTGTACAGGTACAGCAAGCTCACTGTTGGGAAGAAAAATATAAATATTGGGGTTGGGGTTTATATGAATGTATTTCTGAAGGGACCTGACTGGATGGCATTGTTTCCTCTCTTATCGCTGCTGATTCGTAAGCGCCACCTGCTGTCAGAGACTGAATCTGCGTTCTCATTCAGCCGGTCTGTTTCGGTTTCATATTTGTATCTTTGTTTGTATCGTGATTAAAATGCAGTGGTTGGTTCTAATTTCAAATGGCTTTTTTATTTTTTAAGAAGAATAATATAAAATTATTATTATTATTGTTTTCTAATTTGTTTGGCTTCCAAATTCACCAGTGAGACTGAGACAC
>NW_015509022.1:9332-10883 GCF_001515645.1 Sinocyclocheilus grahami | reverse complement strand
CATCAGATCTTTGATTACCCACATTCTTCAAAATGTCTTTTTTTTTGTATTCAGCAGAAGAAAGAAACTGATATGATAGGAAATATGTTAATGATGACAGAATGATCATTTTTGGGTGAACTATCGCTTTGAAAAAGGATTGAAGCTTTATTTACAGTCGGGAGCTTTTCAGTATTCACCGTTAAAGAATGAGGCGTCGTGACTGTGTGTTGTTGGGTTTCGTATTTATAGATGTTTTTAGCTCAACCCATCTATAACAGACACATATCCGAGTGTCTACAGTGATGTGCACAGTGGTCTCTGCTGTAACGGCCTGGAAGACAAGCTTTTTAAGAGGAAGTCTCATTTTAAAGACTTGTTTTGATGAAAAGAGAATTTGCATTTATCTGTAGGATTATGTTTTAATGCATAGGTACTGCAGTGAGGCTGTAAATAGCAGACAGGCGGAGTACTAGTTTGTATAAGCTTGCAGAAGTTATGCGGAGATAAAATATCTGCTGTTAAATATGTATCTCGCAGATTCTGTAAGGGATATACAAACCCATGCACTGAACTATGTGCATTAAGACAAAGATACAAAGATGGGGGATTACTTCCCATAATCCAGTGCATCTGTCACAAAGTTGCTGTTTCACCTTCCTGTGATGGACATCTGGAGAGTTTCAGCCAGCTGACGATTCATTTGATCACAGAACACAGAACTATGTCATGCACTCTAAGCATTTGAGGTTATTTAGTAGGATATGGCTGTTACACAAATGCAACTGATAAACCTGCATTCAAGTTTTGGATTGCTACTGATCTGTGCAGGGCTTTGTGGAAAAGATCACATATGGAAGTGTATAGTAATATATCATGTTCAAAGCAAACGGACCACAGCGTCAGTATCGTTTGTCCTGCACGTGATCACTGCCTGTTGCTGGAGTCTTGGGGGAATCGATATGATCTTTGAAATGAGGGCCAGAAGCCCTAAAACAGTCTAAATGTGACTGCAAGTTTCTTAGATGTAAGCAATCACAGTAATGCATTATTTATAAAAAGCCCCAATATTTTATACGAAGCCCTTGCTTTGAGGCCTGTTTTAGCATGGTCTTCAAGTGTACAACTGTTACGTGAAACAGAACTATAGTTTGTAGTTTTATAAATCACTAAACATCAGAAATCAATCAGGAACAGTGCAAAAAATGCTTTTATTAAATATCAGGCACAAATTTGTTGAACAATAACCAAAAAATAAAATTCACTTCTCCGACATGACAAAACGAACAAACTCAAAGATTTCTACTGCGGTGAAGAAATATCTCAAAATGTCAAGAAGTAGTAGTTATTCTGTTCCCGCGTCCTGCGCCGGCTCGTACTGCAGCAGCTGTAATTCACACGAACACAAACACTATAATCACAGAACTACGGTTTCTACACAGCGTTTGAAGCTGGAGTTTGAGTAAAGCGGTGTAGAGAATCGAGTGTAAGATCTCACCCGGCTCCTCAGCTCTTTGTTCTCCTCCGTCAGCTGATCATATTTCTGCTGTAAAGTGTTCAGCTCCAGCCGCA
>NW_015509022.1:7944-8670 GCF_001515645.1 Sinocyclocheilus grahami | reverse complement strand
GTGTGTGTGTGTGTGACAGGATTTGGTGAAAAACAAGCTGAAGTGTAATGTATTATTTAACAAATGTGCTTCTCCCAAACCACTGCGCATTCGATGTTTCTCCCGGCTCGAGTCTAACCCGCTGACGAGTTAATTCAGGGGTTTGAGAAGCACTGCTGTTCATCTGACGAACCCAGAACAAGCCCACGAGACCCAATAAACTATCTGTGCTTTCTTCACTATCTCGAGCGCCACCGTATTCCCTCAGAACACACGATCATTCTGTGACACTTCTGCGTCTCTTTATAAAAGCTTGATACTGGTGTGCGAGGACGTTTCTTTAAATGTCTCCTGAAAAAGCAAGAAGGGTAAAGCACGACTGCTCTTCACGTCTGGCTGAACTCTGGCTTGAGGAGCAGCTGATTTCTGCGGACAGCAGTGTAAGGATACTCCAAGGCATTGCTGGGCTTCTCGGTTTCCTCGTACAAAGCCACCAAGACTGAAACACAGAAGATCACATCAGCCACACACACAAGAGCGGACTGGCCTTCGTTCACTGGGTGGGTTCTCATCTTCTTACCGTTGGTGAGGCTGTCGAGGACCCCGGCCTTCTCCAGATATCTCCTGAACTGCTCTCGCTTCGACTCGGAGGCCTGAAGAGCGAGAAACACAGCTTGAGCTGCTGAAGTGAGTGTGTGTGAGAGTGCGAGTGTGTGTCTGTGTCTGTGAGTGTATCTGTGTGTGTGT
>NW_015509022.1:6288-6591 GCF_001515645.1 Sinocyclocheilus grahami | reverse complement strand
GTGTGTGTGAGAGTGTCTGTGTGAGTGTGTGTAAATGTGTGTGTGTGAGTGTGTAAATGTGTGTGTGTGTGTAAATGTGTGTGTGTGAGTGTGTGTGTGAGAGCGAGTGTGTGTGTGAGAGAGCGAGTGTGTGTGTGAGAGAGCGAGTGTGTGTGTGAGAGAGCGAGTGTGTGTGTGAGAGAGAGAGCGTGTGTGAGAGAGAGCGAGCATGTGAGAGAGCGTGCGTGTGTGAGAGTGAGCGTGCGTGTGAGAGAGTGAGCGTGTGTGAGAGAGAGTGAGCGTGTGTGAGAGAGTGAGCGTGTG
>NW_015509022.1:3510-3715 GCF_001515645.1 Sinocyclocheilus grahami | reverse complement strand
GTGTTTGAGCTCAGTAATGTCGGTACAGTAGCTGGACTCAGGTGTGTGTGTGTGTGTGTGTGTCTGGGTGTGTTTGAGCTCAGTAATGTCAGTACAGTAACTGAACTCAGGTGTGTGTCTGTGTGTGTCTGTGTGTGTGTGTGTGTGTGTTTGAGCTCAATAATGTCAGTACAGTATCTGAATTCAGGTGTGTGTGTCTGTGTGT
>NW_015509022.1:0-900 GCF_001515645.1 Sinocyclocheilus grahami | reverse complement strand
GTGTGTGTGTGTGTGTGTGTGTGTGTTTGAGCTCAGTAATGTCAGCACAGTATCTGAACTTGTGTGTGTGTGTGTTTGTGTGTTTGTGTGTGTGTCTGTGTGTGTTTGAGCTCAGTAATGTCAGTACAGTATCTGAACTCAGGTGTGTGTGTGTGTGTGTGTGTGTGTGTGTGTGTTTGAGCTCAGTAATGTCAGTACAGTAACTGAACTCAGGTGTTTGTGTGTGTGTGTGTGTGTGTGTGTTTGTATGGCTATCTTTGTGAGGACCAGTGCAAGTTTTTAACCTTTGGAGTGAGGACATTTTTGCAAAGTGAGGACATTTTGGCCGGTCCTCACTTTGTTTTCACTGTAATGGCCTCCCTTGGCTATATATAGGCTTCTCTCAAAGTTTCAGAGAGGTCCTCAAATAGAAAAAAGTGTGTATTACCCCTGCATACACACACGTTTTGCTCTCTAGCGCCCCCATTGTCTCTCCACGGTTACTGCGCCATATATTGTCAATGCAATATCTCAGGAATGGCTTAAAGGAATCTCTTCACATTTGCCACAAATGTTCACATAAACTCAAAGATAAACTGAATAGATTTTGGGGGTCAAAGGTCAAGATCACTATAACTTCTTCACATTCTTGTGAATGTGTTATATCACGGAAGGCATTTACTTAATCTATATAAATGTCCAGTTTGACTCACAAAATACTTTTTGTCATAAATCAAGAATTTATTTGCTAATTATGACTATGACTATATTTTCTAATAGGGTACAGTGATGGAATACTGACACGAGGTCAAAGGTCAGCTTCACTGCAAAAACATGATTACCCATAAACATGAAAAATGATTAACAATAAACCACATAAAACTGTAGCCATAGTTAACCATAGCCATTATTTAGATACTA
>NW_015509021.1:25451-25763 GCF_001515645.1 Sinocyclocheilus grahami | reverse complement strand
GTCTTTCTGTGGTCTGGTCTTTCGGATAAGAACATTTTGTTTACTGGGGAAATCTTTTCATAATGCAATTTTTTTCCCACCGTCATTCCAATGGAAATACTTATAGACATCATGGAATTCTCACTCGTGACTTGGCATGTGCTGCAGACAGTATCAGGAGGAATAATGTCAATTCCAAGCTGCACTTGTACAGGATAATTCTAAAATTATAATGGAATTTTAACACAGTAAAAGCATTACAACATTTGATAGGCAAGTATAATTTAAGAATTTAGAAACGATGTCTTCACAAGCATCATAAAAAAAATGATA
>NW_015509021.1:16129-17272 GCF_001515645.1 Sinocyclocheilus grahami | reverse complement strand
TTATTTTTCAAAAAAGTATCTAAAAACATTCAGAATTTATAGTTATAATTTTAAAAAGTAATAGATTTTGAATCTATAACCCAGGCCAAAACCAAAAGGATAGTTCTGCTAGAATATAGCATCTCCCATGTAACATGTTATAAGGATATCTTTGCATTTATGATATGGCTTACTCATCACAGTTATATCAATATCAACCTCACCTTCATAAACGCTGAGAGCACCTAATGTATCCAGGCCACACCTCTGAACCTTGCAGCAGCCAATCAGGTAAATGGAGGCATTTAGATGTAGCAAAGAGGAGGGGCAATGCCCAGAGCACATCCTCAGAAGCAACACCACATAACTGGTGATCGAGTGAATGGAAATGTCTTCATAGAGGTATTTCTATCAAAGGAAAGGCACAAATTACATTGAGTAGAACACACATATTGTACCATATTTAAATCCATTCCACAGACTTTACAGCAAAATCAGCACGGGGAATGAAAAAATTTCATTCATTCACTGTAGATTGCATATAGACCAGCCTAAGGTTTCAAGACACATTTTGAACTTGATCTTTTAACTAAACACAGTGTCTTAAAAACACGGCGCACATGAAAGATGGTAAACAGTGCAAAACAATGTAAAAAAGTAACAGTGCAATGGTCAAAGTCATCCATCTACAGCACATTTGCATAGAAAAACAATTAAAAAGCAGCGCAATGGAACACAAAAATGCGTTCAGTGTGAACTAAATTCTTTACTGGAGCACCATTCTGAAGCAGAAGTCTGCTTACTGTGTGTGCCAGCTCAGCTAGGCTTGATAAACTCTGCATGAGGAGGGAAATACACAAGGCTTTCTGAGATAGCTGTTCATTTAGGACTAAATTCGTCTCCACTTCTGTTTGAGGCTGTGTAGACACACACTTCAGGGGGAGCAAGATGATACCCATAGCCTTCCTCTTTGAGATCTCAGGAATAAAGGATAAAGAGAGAGAAATCTTATGTGAATACTACAATACATAACTGACTGCTAGTTCAAATGTGTGTATTTTGTACTATATACTGTATATGTAAAAGTCTATGGTAGTAACCATTTCTCCAGCTTTACAACTAGTGCTGCACACTGAAAACACTCCTTTCTGTTTCCATCACCCA
>NW_015509021.1:14552-15309 GCF_001515645.1 Sinocyclocheilus grahami | reverse complement strand
AGTTACATAGTGCTGCTTTAAGAAACATTTCTTATCATTACCAATGCTGAAAACAGTATTATAATGTAAAGTTTTGTTGCTAATACAAATATTTCAACTCAAATGAATAAATAAATCAAATGTAATAAATGTCGTATTCGACTCACCTCACAGCAGCTTGTAGAACAGTCATCAGAGTCTGAGTCAATGATTCAGACCCCCTGTTGATTAAAACTTCCAGAGGTACTAGCACATCTTTCCATAGCGTGCTTCTGATAGGCTCTCCACACTGAGAGAGAACCAGTGACAGAAGCCTTAAGCCCAGGAGGACCCGAGGATGATCCTCTGACCTCAACGCTTCAACCACAGCATTCATAATCTCAGAGGAGACTGAGACCCAATCAGACCTCAAAGATGATACACTTGCTCCCACAGCATCACTGCCATTGGTCATGTTTGATGATGTGAGGAAGTTTAGGATATGCACTAAAAGCTGATTTGCCAAAGAGGCAACAAACAGACTCCTGTCGTTCTGCAGCTGGAGAACCACTTTGATGAGTCCTGTGCACAGAACGGTATTCAAGACTTAAGGTTTGAAAAGACTAAAGATCAAAAAACTTTTTTCATTGTTTCATCTAAAACTAAACACCAGCTATCAGGCCACTAACTAATCATCAAAATTCAAACAACACAATGCAATAGAGTGTTTACCTTTATGTGATGACTTCTCATTAATATTAAATAGATAGTGTGCAAGTTTATGTACACTGTCATTGAA
>NW_015509021.1:8882-9647 GCF_001515645.1 Sinocyclocheilus grahami | reverse complement strand
TGCAAAAGAACAACAAAGACAGATTCTGCCAGTTGCTATGGAGACCACGCCCTCCTACTTTACTAGGTCAAGAGCAAATAAAGGTGACAGCCTTTTCTACTGTTTACATTTGTAACATCTACACAATTTTGTACAGATGCCAAAGTTATAAGAACTTTACCCAGAAAATTATACCATAGAGGCTTTCCTTATTTTAACAGGCAATTAAGAAGGACCTCAAAAAGTACTCAAAAATCTTTGAACAAAAGGACAGACTGAGCCAGTCGAAGGCATCTAAGGTCAGTTGTTGTTTTTTTCCTTTGCAAATCCTAATGACTGAGTGAATGTGTTTAGCAGGATATTTTACTCTGTTTTTAAGAGATATAAAAATCAATTCAATACAAATATCTTCAATACCAAAATATAATCAAATAATCCTATTGACATATTTGTCTTTTTAAATGTATTAATTATCCATCATCCATATTTATTAAATCATTATTTTATTCTTTCTTAAAAAATTGTTTTATATATATATATATATATATGTACATATATGAATACATACATATATGTACATTCATATTATAATTTTTATTATTATTTAATATTACAATGCTTCCACAATGCTTTTGATGCAGGAGTTAGTGGATAAACGTCGTTTGATGATGGAAGAATACAGCCGGAACAAAGAAAGTGCCATTCAGCTTTACAACCAACAGAGGGAGCTGCGCCTTCAGCTCAGAGGAGGTGAGAAACACTGTCCTTTCTTACATTTGTCCCCCC
>NW_015509021.1:7097-7574 GCF_001515645.1 Sinocyclocheilus grahami | reverse complement strand
ATTTTTTTCCCAGGATTCTTTGATGACTAGAATGTTTAAAATAAAGGCATTTATTCGAAATAGAAATGTCTGGTAAATGTCAGATGTTTTTCTTACATCTTAATTGCTTGGCTCATACAGATGATATTTTTCTTTTTTTTCTGTGCAGTATGAATGGTGCTCTTGCATTTGTGGACACGTCAGATTGTACCATTATGTATATCGCAGAGCATTACATGGCCTCTGATGTGGAATGGGACCCTACCGGCAGATATGTGGTGACTTCTGTTTCCTGGTGGAGCCACAAGGTCATTTGACTTGTTCACTTCCTTACGTTACTATACGTTTATCCTCATAATGCTTTATTTTATTTTTTTTTACTTGCATAAATTGACTTACTCTGCATACAGGTGGACAATGCATACTGGCTTTGGACATTCCAGGGACGTCTTCTGCAAAAGAACAACAAAGACAGATTCTGCCAGTTGCTATGGAGAC
>NW_015509021.1:5394-6202 GCF_001515645.1 Sinocyclocheilus grahami | reverse complement strand
CCCCCCTTTATTCGGACTCTCTCTATAGTCCTCATTCTCTGCCGACATACTTTTCCATCTGTTATAAGTTCATTGAGTTGCACTGAATTATCATCTCTCAGGTGTGGACACAGATGAACTGGACAGTAATGTGGAGGACTGGGAAGAGGAAACCATCGAGTTCTTTATCAGTGAAGAGATCATTCCTCTCGGAGATCTAGAATAGACCTACACAGAAAGCACTACTGTTTCCAGCTGTGAGACAAAATGATCACCCCCAGAGAGTACCACCAGTCCTTTACAAGTGCTTTGTATGACCGATACACCGAGTATGTTTATATGCGCAGTTATAATCAAGCTGGTTTTTGCACAGTTGAGCAAAAAGTTCACACAAGTGCATAATCAAATATTTTAAGGAAGAAATATTTTGCAAAAGCCGGACTGGTATGATTCTAGTCGGCCTAAATAACTTACATGACATTTTAAACAGACAAATTATTGTTTAAATCGGACTAAAATCAAACTTTTAAAGTGCAAGTAAACACGATTACTGAGAAGGGAAGTTGTTTGATTCTAATATGAATTTAAGTAAGAGCTCATATTCTTCATAGTCCCCCTTCATACAATTTTCTTGTGGATTCACTGAAAGGAGTAAAAGGCAGTGATTTATCATTTGCTATTCTTACTGACAGAGCAAGATACTTCTCAATAACCAATGGTACTGTTCTGTGGGTTATCATTTCTCCAAAGAAAACATGTCTGATACAAGAGAGGAATTTCTTTTGTCTTTCTGTGGTCTGGTCTTTCGGATAAGAACATTTTGTTTACT
>NW_015509021.1:1957-3898 GCF_001515645.1 Sinocyclocheilus grahami | reverse complement strand
TATTCTAGCGTGGCTCTAGCTGAGGCGTATTTTGATCTTGTCCGATAAAACAGGCTGTGATAAAGCACAGGGTTGAAGTAACTTGGGAATAAAAAGATGAAGGATTTGCCAGGAGAGTGGGAGGACCATCAGCTCACGGTAGGCTGTCGAATTTTATTTAATGCACCACAGTTCATTCAACAGTAACGTTGACCACCTGTCAGCTGAACGCGAAGATTATTTGGCCTGTATATTTCCATGCATGGAAATGTACAGACCTCTCCTGGAGATGCATGATAATGTGGCTCCTTTGGGACAGGAGAGGGTAAACAAATGAACAGAACGTTTCTATTGAAACAAGTGGTAGCACTCTATAATAACATCCATTAATAAGTCACCACATCAATCTTTGCTGGCATACACATTAAAGTCGTGGCTACAAAAATATATAAAAATACCTTTTGTGGCAGGGCATGTTGTCACATTAAATGGGTAAGTTGTCTAAAGGGAACCTAGTGTTTATTGACAAATTTAAGAGGGGGAAAACAATTATAAAATAATTAATGAAAACACAAGTAAGAAAAAATGAATCGCAACAAATATGAAACAGCACAACTGTTTTCAACATTGATACTACAGTAATAAGAGAACCAAATCAGCAGATTCGAATTAAAAGGACTGAAGACTAAGTAGTGGCTGCTGAAAATTCAGCTTTGTCATCAGGAATAAAATTTCAGTTTGAATATATTTTAAAATGTAAAGTTATTCACAATATTACTGATTACCTTTTCATCAAATAAATGCAGTCTTGGTAACTTCTTTCAAAAACGTTAAAAACATCAATCTTACCAACTTACCAAATACTTAATGGTGTAGTGTGCAAAAATATTATTTGGCTATCAGAGATTGTAATGGGTTATAATATTTAAAAACATATAAACCACATGTGACAACTCGCCCTGGCCTGACATACCCTTGTCTTGAGAACACAGTTCAACTTTCAGTTAATACTGATCTTATTGCAGTGTCAAAACTATACAGTTACTGAGATAACACTTGTGAATTTGTCCATATGTGACAGCTAGCCCCGGTCTCCTATAGTGGTTAACAGATCAGTTGTTCTTAGAGATTCTAATTATCACATGAATCAAAATTTCATTGCATTTTAATAATATGAATGCACTTTTGTTAATGTTCTATGCATCTAATCGGGTGAAGGGAGAAGTTATGTTTTTTTAATAAATGATGTACATTGATTCAAGGTTGCTCTGCGCATCCGACCACTGAACGATGCAGAGATCGAGGAGGGTGCAACCACAGTGGCGCACAAGATTGACAGACAGGTTGGGGAAAAAAAACAACAAACACAAAAGACCACTGAGACACATGTCCAGCATTACTTTAATACATAATTATTTTCTGAAATGAATATCAATTGTTTACCTTTAGTGACTTTTGACTTGAAACCTAGTTAGGAGCATGTAGCCTTGTGACAACTAGCCCCAGTCTCCCCTGTATATTTTTGTAAATATTACAGGTTTTGGAAACATGTGCATGACGTTCACAACTCCTGATTCTGTTGCAGAGCCTGTCATGATGAATGATGGTCTAAAGACCTAATCCTCCCTTTCATCTTCAGTAAATCCTGTTTACAGTCAGTAAATAAGGTTTACTGTCTTCTTTGCTTATGCTTGATGTCTCAGGATTCAAAGAATCATGCAGCAGACATTTCTTTGTATGCATAATCATAAGTGAATATTCTGATCATATTTTTCCAAGCACATTTTTCCAATTCCAAACCACATCAATCGTAATAATAATTAATGACCGTAATGATTTATAAGATATAAATTCCTAATGAGGGAGAGTGTAGCTTACAAAGTTACAAACACCCTATTTTCAGATGCAATATAATCATTAGGCATATTTTGGCAAAGTAGAACAGGCAAAAAAAAAAAAAAA
>NW_015509021.1:0-1257 GCF_001515645.1 Sinocyclocheilus grahami | reverse complement strand
TTTTTTTTGTATTTTTATAGGTCATGGGATACTTCGTCCTTCATGTTCACTGAGAATTTTAGGTGCAGTTTCTTGAAAGAGAGTCATCAGTCTTAAGATTATTTTTGGTGTTAACTGTCATTTAAGGTTTTGAAAGTTTCAGCATGACCACAGTTCCAGACCTCCCATGTTATTTACTTTTTCTTTATTTCAGGAGGATGTTTATGTGGCAACAACAAAAAATCTTATTGATGGTGTGATTGCTGGTTATAATGCCACAGTCTTTGCATATGGACCCACAGGTAATGTTGATGTGAAGTTTTCTGTTTAGTGTTTGGATAGAAATTCACATGCTGTTCATTCCGATTATCCTAAATGAAAATTCTTCTAAAACAAAACAATGTTGAACCTAATGGGATAAAAAAAATATGAAAATGCTCATTTTAAATTGATCACGACACTTCGCCTTACCATTGATTGGGTCTGCAAATTACCGCTTATGACCTCAGATCAGACAAGACAACCCTCTAAAATTAAGCATTTAATTAGGTAGAGAAAGTAAACTAACCAATATATCTGTGTTCACATTTTCTGCTTCATTTCTTCATTTAATTTTTTAGGAGCTGGAAAGACATACACTATGTTAGGATTAGATTCTGAGCCTGGCATTTACATCCGAACACTCAATGATCTCTTCAGGGCCATTGAAGACAGCACTGAGGACTTGGATTGCAGTGTTTATATGTCATATATAGAGGTCAGTCTTATTGTTAGATACTGTATTAAAAAATATTACATCAAATTTGGTACTGTCCTTTTGGGACTTTACAAATGGAGTGTGTCCTGAATGCACTAAACACTAATGAACGTCTTTGCAGATTTATAATGAGATGATCAGAGATCTGTTAAATCCATCTTCTGGATACCTTGAGCTGCGTGAGGATGCTAAAGGCGAAATACGTATTGCCGGCATCACAGAATTCTCTACATGTAATGCTAAGGAGGTACTTTTTAATAGCCTACCATACACTACCATTTACTTTTGCTGCCCATTCATTTCCTACAGTTTGCCTGTTTTCTCCTTAGTGTCTCCAATAAAGGATGATGTTTTTCTGAACCTGGTGTTTGCCTGTGATTTTAGATAATGGCTCTTTTGACCAAAGGGAATAAACAGAGGACTCAGGAGTCAACAGCTGCTAACAAGACATCATCTCGCTCTCATGCTATACTTCAAGCAAGTCTAGAACACACACACACACACACACACACACACACACA
>NW_015509020.1:29621-30186 GCF_001515645.1 Sinocyclocheilus grahami | reverse complement strand
GCTGGAATAGCAACAGAAGGAGCAATATCAAGGTCTTTCAACTCCTAGCTGTTTGCCTCTTTCCTTACTACCCAATCAAAGCTTGTAATTTCTTTGTATTCATATTCCCAACAATCTTTCAGAATTAGTTTAACTGGATGGTTTTCCAGATGTCCCTTTACACCATACCAGTACCTTAATCTCAGCTGAAACCTACGCTGTTCTAGAGGCAATTCTCCCATTTTAGCTTGTAATGAAGCCACCGGAGAAGATCTAAATGCTCCACAGCAAATGCGCAAAGCTTGCTTTTGTATTACCTCTATTTTTTTTAAGTAAGGTTTTGTTTGCAGAACTATAAACTACACTACCATAATGTATATTTGACCTAATCACAGCACCATAAATTATTTTCAATGACTGACGCTTGCCCCCCACTCAGCTCCGGACAAGCACCTTAAGACATTTATTCCTTTTTTGCATTTTTCTATCAATTTCTGAATATTAATTTTAAAATTTAATTTAGAGTCCATCCACATACCCCAAAATCTTAGTACATTTACTTGTTCCAGCTGATAACCATACATTT
>NW_015509020.1:18103-27315 GCF_001515645.1 Sinocyclocheilus grahami | reverse complement strand
ATATATATATATGTATGTATATATGGGTTAAAAGTATATGGGTTAAAATACATGAACTTCTATAATGAATTATACATTCATTCTAGAAATAATTACATGTATTTTAACCCATATACTTTTTTTTGTTTATTGTCTTTTGCTTGTAAATGATTTTTAGAATAACAAAATGTGAAAGTAATCAAAAACTCAATTTCTAAAAACCTACAAGCTGAAAAGTGTTTTTGTTGTTGTAATAATAGTATTCATATGTGAATTGCCTCGGAACATATCTGGAAACACTATCTGTGAGCTCTATTTGAACTCTATAACTATATTTTAAAAAAATGCTTAATTAAAAAAATAAAACTTTTTGAATGTATAGCAAGTCGTTTCTGATGTTCGAAAAAGATTGTATAACTTCTTTCGCGGGAATGACGTGATCAACGGTGTTACGCACACTTGTAGTATTTACACAGGCACTGATAAAGACGGCTAACGGGGTCTTTCGTAACTCTAAATAATCCAGCATGTCCTCTAGCGGTCCGTCACTGTCCGCAGGGACCGTTAGTTTGCTTCATTTGTCCGCGAACGAGCTACATAAAAATGCCACAGAGTTTCTTCTAACTTGTTTATGTGTGGCTGCGTGAGAAACGTTCCCAATTCAGAGTTTAATCATGTTTTTAAAAGACACAGAGAAGATCTCTCCCTCTTTCATAGAAAGATGGCAGTGAACTGATAAAGCATGAGTGTAGGTAAGTATCAAATCTGAATATCTGATGGATGATTTGTCAATTTTAGTAACTCATGCCTTTTTTGTTTTGTTTTTAAGATGATGTAAAATCAAAATTGGACATTTAAGGTAATCTAGATGCCAGTGTATTACTGAAAGTTGACCAAATTAACTTCTAGCTGTTATACAGGTATTTAAAATCTGCAGCTATTTAACAGATAAAGGAATGACACTACACAACACTGAAAACAGCTCATAAAGCAATTTCATCAGGTCTTTAAGATGTTTCTTCTGAGAGATATGAGGGAAAATATTCAAGTGCTTACTTTCTCCAAGCAATGAAGTGAACTCGATTTCAACCCTTTTGGTCCAGTCCTGTAGTCCTGTAATATCTGACAATGGACCCTTTTCACATTTCCGGGTTTCTCAGCAGCGGACGTCGTCATAGTTGGGTTAACTTGAAGAGCAGTGAATGGGAGAGTACCACACATATATTTTTTGCATTCCCAGTTGCTCAAATAGCAAAAGAAAAACTCCACGATAGTGCTTTCGTGACTTTCAATAAAAGGAAAAAAATTATTCAGAAGAGAGAACGATGTAAAATTTACCGTCCCTCCCATAGACTCTGCATTAGCATTAACTGTTTTTTTGTAATTTGATGCAACGGTGATATAATACAAAGAATAGTGTTATAAATGTAGATACATTTAAAAAAAATATATATATATATGAAAAACTTTAGAGGATTTAATGACCATTAAACACATCATCAATGTCTTGTTAAAAGGGTCCATTTTGTGAATTTTTTTTTGTTCCCATTTAGAAGACTGTCCATATTGTGGAAAGCCCTTCAAGAGGCTGAAAACCCACCTCCCTCACTGTAAAATGGCACCAGTTGCACAACCCAAGAAAAGCATTCAAGCACCCAAAGAACCAAGTTCAACCACTTCCAGACAGAAGATCCTTAAAAAAACAGCATCAACAGAAATAAATAATGTCATATTTGATGAAACACTAACCTCCAAAGGAAGAAGGAAAGAAGATAATCACAATGCAGACAGTCTTCTCACAACTACTGTGGTCAAAGTCCCATCAGCTGAAACTCTGAACACGGAGAGACCTAAAAGCAAATGGCTTGCTAAAAGACAGAAGGAACTTGAGAGATTACAGCTGTTGGTGCCAGTCTCAAAGAAGCCAAGCAACCCTACCTCATTATCTGACATTGAAATAGATAAAAGCTTTTGTGAGATCTCCAAAAGACCAAATCAGGGAACATCTCAAAGTAATGGAAAAAGTACTAAAGACAAAAAGAAACCAAAGATGGCGCCATTATCAGAGCAGTTGTCCATCACCAAGAGTAAAATCAATACCCCTGGATTTGTTTCAGCCTTTCTGAAAAACTCTAGCCTCCCATCTGAGTGCACTGTGCAACATGAAAATCCAGAACTCAAAATAAAAGTTGACTTTTTGGAGGAGCCTGAAAGACTGAACAGTCGGAATAAGGATTTTGATCTAGAATCAAGAGCGAAAGAGCATAATAAAGCTCATACTTTCTTTTCATCCAAGACTTCAGTGTGGGACCACATCAATGACAGTTTGTATTACAAGAGGTATTATAATCTGTTTGTGCCTTATCCTATTATGGAAACATCTAAAGATTCTTCTCTGGAGACCAAAGAGATTTCTGATGCGCAACAATCAAACAAACCTGAAACAGCAGTTACCAAGCTTGCCGTTCCACCTTCACCCACTTTATCTGGAAAAGTCATTCATCAACCTGCAGAAGACATCCTAAACTCAAGACTGCAAGGTGTCAGAAGTCTGTCATGGAGTCCAGAGATAGTGACTGCTTACAACAGAACACCGTTCTCCACAGAACCTTTAGGCAGCTATGCTAATGAAAGTAATTGGATGAAGGATCAATCTGCTGGACCAGCCAACCAAAGTGAAGGTAATGCACGAGTTATGTGATGCTTCGTTCTTTATGTAATTGTTTTGAAGTAAACAGGCAATGCCTTTGAAAAAAAGAGTAAGCACTTTAATACTTGTATCTAGTATCTTTTGCAACTTTGACTTATGGGGCTAGTTAAAAAAATGTGTACACTACTTCTGAAAGGTTTTTTTTTTTGCCCCAAGATTGGTAAGCTAGTTTTCGTTCTACCATTATGAGAACATCAACGACTGTCTGTTTAGGACCATCACTGTATCAAAACATATTGGTGAGATTATTAGACGGCTAATTGTATGTAAACAACAGCTATTGTAAACATTTCATTATCTTAGGTTTACACTTGGGTACCATAGAATTATTATGCACAGTCTTCAGTGTCTAGGATATCATGCTGATAGTGAATGAGTTACACTTTCATCAACTTGGCTGGAAAGGGCTGTTGGTCCATTGAAGATATTAAAAATATTGTATGTGAAACACTTCTTATTATTTGCAATTTTCATTCATTCTTTCATGTAAATCTCTTAATTTCATTTAAGTTCCACATCTTCGTTGTGCTTCCACACCAGTTTTCGTGACATGTACAAGTTTCTCATACCAATCCAAAACAAAAAGAGATTACAAAATATGCTCATTGTTCATTGTAGTGCAGCGGAAACTTGGAGATGTCAGACTGAATGAACTTGGTGTCTGGCTTGGTGCTCGAACTCCTCTGTCACCCAGAGAGATTGTGACCATGTTGAAGCAAGGTTTGTTCCTTAACAATCACAGTACAGCATAGCATAGCATTTGGTCTAGTGTTTTTGATTTTCTTGGTTGTATGTGATCAGGATGGCAGTGGTACTACAGGAAGTATATTGATGTTCGGAGAGGAGGAATTGGTGGGATATCCATGCTGTTGACTGGATACTGTGTCCTGTGTTACATATGGAATTACCCACATCTCAGTGAGTCTGAATTAATGCCGTCTACACACATCCAATACTCATTGACACACATAAATAAAATGTCTTGTTTTATGCCGTTTCACAGAGAAAGAACGCTGGAGGAAGTACCATTAGGGACGTTTGGTGGTCTTCATAACTGTAGCACACTTTGGAGAAGCTGCAGCTTTGTGTTTAGGGTGATGAGGGCATAATAAGCTTAATAATTAATATGGCAAGATTATAACACCAGCAACTAGTAGTTCACTACAATATTAGGTTTGCTTGTATTTTTGTTAGAATTACTATGAATTCTCCGGGAGCATGGATAATGGAGTTATTTAACTTAAATATTTGTAAATTTTCATTTATTTGCAAACAAAGAGAATTTGTATAATTTAGAAAAATTGTACTAACAAGTTTTCATTTTGTTATTGTGTAACCAAGCAATGAACTAAGTTTTTTTGGGGTTCACCCAAAAATGAAAATTCTGTCATAAATTATTCACCCTCATGTCATTCCAAACCCGTAAGATCTCCGTTCATCTTCGGATCACAAATTAAGATATTTTTTATGCATTCTTAAAGCTTTCTAACCCTTCCATAGACAGCAAGTGTACTACCACGATCAACATCAAGAAACGTAGCAAGAAGATCGGTAAAATAATCCACTTGACATCAGGGGTTCAACCGTAATATTACGAAGCTACGACAATACTTTTTGTGCGCAAAAGAAATAAAAAACTACGTTATTCAACAATTCGTCTCCTCCCTAGCGCCATTTTGGAGAATATCCACTGAATGCAAACAGCGTATGCTGTTCTGTGTCAGCTGCGTGACGCACACGGATACGTTGTTTTCGTTCAAATCAAAGCACAAACAACGTAGAAAACGTATCCGTGTGGTGCGGCTGACACAGAACAACATACGCTGTTTGCATTCAGTGGATATTCTCCAAAATGGCACCAGGGTGATGCGGAGGAGACGAATTGTTGAATAAAGTCGTTTTTTTTTTTTTTTCGCACAAAAAGTATTGTCGTAGCTTCGTAATATTACGTTTGAACCCCTGATGTCACGTGGATTATTTTACCGATCTCCTTGCTACGTTTCTGGACCTTGATCGTGGTAATTACATTGCTGTCTATGGGAGGGTCAGAGAGCTCTCAGATTTGATCAAAAATATCTTCATTTGTGTTCCGAAGATGAATGGAGGTCTTACAGGTTTCGAACGACATGAGGGTGAGTAATTAATGACAGAATTGTTCATTTTTGGGTGAACTATCCCTTTAACTAACATCTAATAAATTATAGAATATTGTTCTACACTGTTTCTTTTTTTGTAAGTCCTGTCATATTTTATTGTTGTTTACATGATCATCCTTTAATTTGCTAATTTATATGAATTATTATTACATATAAATATCCATAATTCATCGAAAATGAAGACATTACAAAATATTGGCTGTATTCAAAATGAATTTAATATTTATCTTTGCTGTTGTAATGAACACTCACAAAAACAACAAATCATGAACTGACCACATACAGTATGACGTGAACACATACCTAACATAATAAAAATAACTTTTTGTTTTACATTCTTTTTCTTTACAAAAAGTATAAATATTTTGTTTCATGTTTTTAGTTTTTGCAATACAAACATTACAAATCAAGTTTTGGGTGATGCAGAAAATAAAACTATAAAAGCAACTTTTACCATGGGGTATTACGATAACTGAAGGCCACACTCGCACAACAAAAAGCAGTAAAAACAAATGATAGACTATTTAAACTTGTTTTCACTCGCTCTCTAAGGCAAAGAAGCCCTTCGAAGTGAAGGTCTTTCGGAATGCTCTCTGATACCGACCACAAGAGCTCAGATCAGAGAGAAGAATATTTCTCTCTTTTTTCTGTCTGCCTCTTCTGTCTCTATTTTTGGTTGAATTGCTGGGAAAGACAGTGGAGTTTAGTGTTGATGCAAAAACAATGGGATGGCGTGTATAGATGGAAACAAGCAACCTTCCCTTCGGCTTTGGAATGGATGCTAATGGAAACGCAGACTTGTGAAAATGTCCGCACACTGCAGTTTCTCTACTCTGGTCAGTTTTTGACATTGTCTTGGTCGTATTCCCATTGTTAAAGCTCACAAGCCTTGTACAGTTACACCATTTTCTAGCCTACAAAATACAACTGAATGATAAAAGTCTCCTCTTCAGAGATGATTTCTCAGAACTGGTTGTTAAAATGTGGGCCTGTCCTACTCCAACCAAACTACATTATTTCAGTTAACAGCCATCTCCTAACGCAACTAATTAGAATAATCATAGTGAGTGAAAACCTGATATGCTGTAATGGCACTACTGCTGCTTTCACAACTTTAGAACTCATAGGAGAGAAGAGATCTGCAAAGGGGCTGTAAGAGCTGTGAGCATGGCTTTGTGTGAAGTACAAGGTCATTTCCACATGTGCAAATAAAAGCTGCCACTAGGGGCAAAAACTGCAAACCAACCACCAAGACTACAGCCTGACCAGCAGGGACCTCGATGCACAGGGGGAAATGAAAAGTTTCAAACAACATCTAGGTGGGTGAATCTCACAGAAATCTCAAATCAAAGGAAAGAAACAAGACATTATATTTGCTCAGAGAAATCAAGCCTATTGTGGACCTCTTAGATTTTGTTGACCACTGACATTGTTTCATGACTATTAAGCACATTTATAGCCAATTTTCATTAATGCAACAAAACATATTTTCATTATAAATAAAGAAGCGATATATGTTAATGTGAGAAAAAAAAAATCAATTATGTACTAATACATAACAGTATTGTTGCACAGCCTTTAATTCATGCTTATTTAAACTAAATATAAACCATACTTTATTAAAAAACAAAAAAGATTTTGAGATTTGTTTTTCAAAATATGCAATATGAATTTGATGTAAATGCAGCAATCAAAATTTGAGGTAAAATGTGCTTAATTGTGAAAAATATCACAATGCAAAAGTATATATTACTGATCGTAAAATGGTTTTAATTTCTTTTTGCAAAATATTACTTATTTTTATTTCCTTTCATTTTGGGTCAAAATGTGACTGACAAGTTTTTATGAGATTCACCCATGCGAGTTATTGCGACTTGAGGTACAAAACGGCACATATTTTCTCCAGGCAGGGAGCAGCACAGATTTTACAAAAAAAAAGTAATAATGCATAATTTCAAAAAAATGAATTAAAACAAACAAAAAAGATAAACAATGTAACATTGTACCCTCAATCTGAGGTCTTAACTTTCCCCTGCACAAAACCACACAAGTGAGTTGGAGGGGTCACATACCTGTAAGGTACAAAAAAAAAAAGTAAAGAAAAAAAGAGCACAACCAATGCTTAAAAACAATTAAATGTGCAGGTGTGTTCGTGTGCGTCACTTGTTTCAATATCTACTGCACTGACACAACATAAGTGTAGAGACAACCATACAACCTTAAGTGCGGACTGACTATTTGTCTAAGTGTCTGATATTGACCGATAAGCTACAAATATCAATGTCTACTTATGACAATTCAAACATCACACTTACTGCTTGATTGTGTGTGTATGTGTGCATATATTGATGTGCGTGTGTGTGTGTGGTTGCAAGTGTATCCTGTGAAGCATTGTCAAAAAGGCTTTCTTATGTAAACTTCTCTAGAACAACAGGCACAGTATTAGAGTATCACCATCACCAGATTCACCTTCCTGTTCCTCGACATCGTCACAGCCACTGTGTGCATTTTAACCCGCAATAATGCCAATGTACGTCTGTTCAGCTTGCACACAAATGGCATGAAATGAGATTAACATGGAACAACTAACAAACATAAATATGGCACTGTCTAACATTCTAAGATGCTATTCACGGCAGCCTCAAGCACAGAGTCAGCCAATGGGGTGTGACTATGATCTGAGGGAAGTTGATGTTCATGACCCTGCCCCAGGTTTGAAGGGTAGCCTTGGGCGGAGCTATGCTGTGATTGGATGGGAGATGTAGGGTAGTGAGCATGTTGACTGTTGCTGCTGATTAGGTTGTTGAATTTCTTTTTTTTTAGGTCCAGGATGCACTTGATGGGAGTTCTTCTGTGGTCCTCCATTCCTTGTTGTTGAGGTTCTGTCCTATAAGCAGGTTCTGTGTGGCTGTTCATACCCTGCCCATCTCTTCCGGTGTGACTTACGGAATGCCTTGGGGATGTCTCCATTACGCTGGGATTGCACTCATGGGTGGCGGGCGTCAAAACTTCTGTACTTCGGATCGTCAGTTTAGGGCCACAGCAGAATTCTTCCAGGAATCCATCTGAGAGAGCGATGTAGAGAAACATCACAAACATAAAGCCAATCAAGCAAAAAGCTTTTTTTTTAAATTGTATTTTGGTTGCATTTACGTGTAAATACAGTACAATATCTTAAAAACATTCCAGAAATGACACCAATTATTTTGAAAAGTAACCAAAACATTTATACTTTATATCTAACTGTTCAAATTTCCAGTACCGTCTTTACATTCTGCTTTTTTATAACTGAAATGTAATTTTTTACATTTTTACATATTTTTTATATATGTAATTTATATATGTTCTCTAAGGCTTTGGCAATTGTATATAATCATGCATGTGTTACTTTGCATAACAAAACTGATATGGGCCATTCCACGAAATCGGTGCCTTTTCCACTTGGACAAAATAAAAAAATAAAATAAGTTTAATAATCAATCTTTTTTAAATATCCATGAAATGGAGACACCTTAAAATGACAAGAAATTGTATTGTGCCATCTCATGCTATGTAATTTATATTTATTTATTTTTCTACCTCATGTTTTGGTATTTTTGTCAACCCTGTTACCGACACAAGCGTTACTATATACTATAGTTTAATTAGAACACATATGCCACTGAATGATATAAGCATATTAGCTCAATAATATACCGAGGGTGACCTTTAAAATGTTCAAATTTTACACAGACAATCTTTAAAAACAAGGTCAAACCTAATCAATATCATCCCTGTTACCCACATGTCAAAACATGTTACTCTATCATTAGGATATTAAGTAAAGATCGTGTTCCATGAAGATATTTTGTAAATTTCCTACCGTAAATATATAAAAACTTAATTTTTAATTAGTAATATGCATTGCTAAGGACTTAATTAGGACAACTTTAAAAGTGATTTGCTCAATATTTAGATTTTTTTGAACCCTCAGATTCCAGATTTTCATATAGTTGCATCTCAGCCACATATGGTCCTATCCTAACAAACCATACATCAATGGAAAGCTTATTTATTCAACTTTGAGATGATGTATAAATCTCAATTTCAGAAAATTGACCCTTATGACTGGTTTTGTTGTTCAGGGTCACATATACCAAGGGTGACCTTTAAAATGTTTGAATTTTACACAGACAATTTTTAAAAGCAGGGTCAAACCTAATCAATGTCATCCCTGTTACCCACATGTCAAAACCTGTTACTCTAAAAAGTAACAGGTTGACAGTAACAGGTTTGACGATTTCAAACAAATTTGCTAATTGCTAGCTAATAGTCAAGTTCACAAAAGCAAATATTGTACACTTTGAAAGGATTTTACTTGTAGATAT
>NW_015509020.1:17798-18026 GCF_001515645.1 Sinocyclocheilus grahami | reverse complement strand
TGCTGAAAAAGAAAAATCATAGTGAGGGACAGGCCAAAAACCTTACCCATACCAGCATAAATGCTATTTGAATAATTTAAAATAATATTTAATTGACTTTTTTTGATGTAATATTGATGAAAGCATACATAGTATTGTTATACTTTTAAATTGCACATTTATTTGTTGTTATATTAAATCATGTAATCTATGTTTGATTATTTCTTAGGGACGCAAAAGGCACCGATT
>NW_015509020.1:17256-17788 GCF_001515645.1 Sinocyclocheilus grahami | reverse complement strand
AACAGGTTGACAGTAACAGGTTTGACGATTTCAAACAAATTTGCTAATTGCTAGCTAATAGTCAAGTTCACAAAAGCAAATATTGTACACTTTGAAAGGATTTTACTTGTAGATATCGATTATATTAAATGTAAGAAACAATTGTTTAAATTTACATTTTAAAAATTGTAACAGGATTGACATTGCATGATGCACCCCCCATCAAAGATAGAACATTATAGAGGAGTGAGAGAAACATGCTTATGTTTTAAGTGTTGAAATCCTGGCTGACAGATGATGTAACCTCCTAGAAATGATGTCGCTTGAATGTACATTATTTTACAAGGGTTTTTTGATGAGGGTAATAGGGCTGACATGAAATCGGGGGACACCAGTAAAACGATTTATATTTTATAGAAAAATGCATACTTATGCCAAAAACAATGCTTAACAATATGCAAATGTGATTTTGATATCATTTTGCCTTTAATTTGCAAATTGAATGTCATGCTGAAAAAGAAAAATCATAGTGAGGGACAGGCCAAAAACCTTA
>NW_015509020.1:12894-13111 GCF_001515645.1 Sinocyclocheilus grahami | reverse complement strand
TGATATATTAATAGGCCAAACTAAACTATGGGCAATGTCAGGCTTCTGAAATAACTCTATGATAACAATGTAATGGTGTGACAAACACAAGTTAATTAATACTTTATAAGTAGTTCATGATGTGGCACCCTCTGACATTATTCTATTTTCAAAGAAGAAGAAATATAAAACTAAAAAATAGCACATTACTAATTATTACTGTGTACTAAACAGTAAT
>NW_015509020.1:0-718 GCF_001515645.1 Sinocyclocheilus grahami | reverse complement strand
AAAAAGTAATCTGATTACGTAACTAGCGTTACTTGTAATGTGTTACCCCCAACACTGGTTATGACCAAGGCATTGAATTGATTAGTTAAAAAACAACAAGTCTTATTGTTTCATTAAACGTTTTCATATTTACGAGCCATTCTATCAGCCGTATTCAGAGTCTTCTAAAAATATATTTTATAAACATGGATTTTAGGTCCCATTTGTATCTCGACAGGCTCCATTAAATGAACTGCCTAACAAAAATTTATATTTTTTCTGTAACATGGGGAAAATAACAACATAAGCCTATGCATTTGGAACAACATAGGCTAAATGATGACAGAATTATAACTTTTGGACGAACTTTTCTTTTAAGACAACTCTCCTGGCAGTTATTCTTTCTTATGCTCATGTTCATAAAATAGCTCGCACTTACTGACAGTTAATAAGACAGAGGACTCCAGTGCTCTGTGTCTTTAGTGTTTTACAGCCTCATCAGTAATGTCTGACTCTGAGAGTCTGATGGCTGAAGACAGCCCACACATTTAGCTAAATGGGATCATGATCTCTGTCTGTTTGAATGATGCAGGGATCCGTGAGTGTAAGTGTGTTCGTGTACATCTACTGTATAACTTTTCAGAGAGTATTCTTTTATGTGGCATGGCCACAAAGCCTTCTTCATTTAAATTCAGAACATCACAATAATGAAAACGTTCAGCTAATTGTTAAAATAATC
>NW_015509019.1:15699-17287 GCF_001515645.1 Sinocyclocheilus grahami | reverse complement strand
ATTCACAGACCTCCGATGTAACAGCAAATTGAACTCTGGGAATGTGGCTTAACTTTGTTTTCTCTGGACAGGAGATGAGCTTCATTGGTTGCTGCCTGCAGAAGAAACATTGGAATAACAGAGCAGGCTGCCTCCATTAGAAAAAAAGCAGAAAGAAAAGTTAAAGCAAAGGAAATATTGATGTTAAAGCTCTAACTGTTTGTGTGCTGAATTCACACCTTTGCTGTTTCCTAACACCAACTGTTTGTGATTCACACTCTCCAAAAACTTTGGCCACCTTATCTTTTCTTCTTTAGTAAAGTGAAGCAACATTTTTAAAGGATAACCCGAGAAATCTCATATGGATTACATGACCCAAGTTTAACATCTGGTGTACTGCCTGAACGGACCGCTGCAATTTCTGTGGGGTCATGTTAAATGATCACAAACAGAGAGCAAAAACAAGCATTCTCAGTTACATTTTTATGTCCAGCTAAGCAAGCAAATCTGCTTTTCGTTTGGTCTGCGGGGGGGAAATGATGCTAAATGTTGGTGATGTGCATCATTGAAAGTAAATTGGTTAAAACAGATGTGCACAATACAAATTAAGCCCATACATTCAATCATTCATCGAATACTGCTGAAACATGTTCATATGCGGTTCTATGGAATCAATAAAGCCTTAAATGGCTTATTATAAAACGGCAGCAATAATGTGAAGAAGAAGTAATAAAACAATTAAAAAGAAGGTTATACTTAACAAACATCTTTGTATTAGTCATAAAAATGCAATATTGGTCAACCTCGAACTATTGAATACATGCAGATTAAAACTAAAAAGCTTGCATTTTTTTCAGATTTGACCGTTACTTCTTACAAATTTCAAAGTGAAGTCCATTTTAACATCCATGCAATCTGGCAATCATCATCTCTGAAATCCAGCCATAAGAGTTTTAACGTCCTGTTCTAATACCTCTGATTCATCTTTATTTACAAGCTGTTCACTACATACAGATGGCAATATTTTTGTCATTACTGCAGCAGGCTCTTGTTCAAGAGAAGACGGTAATAAAAGTCAGTCCAGGCCACTGACACTTCTCTAGTGATTATCTGCTCTTTTACAGCACCAACCTGTGACCATGACAAACTCTGGAGGGATTAAGACTAAAGGCAGACAGGATTGTGCTAATGATGGCATGGAATGTTGGGGCAGAGAGAGGAAATGTGGCACAATTGTTGCATTATGGAACACAGTCCTTGATGAGTGATATTTGAGATGAACATGAACAAAAACTTCATAAAACCTTTAAGATGCAATCTAATCCGAAACAAACTGAGTAACACGCATATGATTAAGACTATTTTAAAAAGTTCAAATAGTAACTTATGTATATGTATTACAATAGAATAATTTATATTATATTATAATTACAAAACATACCATATAGATATATAGATAGATATAGATAATATTTTAAATAATGAAAATAATATTTGAAAATAGCAATAAACCTTTCCAAAAATGTAAGAAATATGAAAAATATTCATATGAATAGTGTGTGTATATACAGTATAAACAGTATGTACAGTATAGAAAGTGTGTATATAT
>NW_015509019.1:13453-13819 GCF_001515645.1 Sinocyclocheilus grahami | reverse complement strand
ATTTCTATAAAATGAGAGAACAAATTAGTACAACGTTAGGGAAAGAATTAATGTGTTGAATCAGTGGAAACAAACACTTAACAAAGATTAAAAAACATTTTTTCCTACATGTCATGTGCAGCGGTCAGCTGAAGTCTTTCACCTTTAAAGCATAGGTGTAGGCCTACATGTATGCATATTGCCTAAATAATGGAAAATGACACCAAGTGAACATTTTTTAAGAGTCATTGGAGATGGATTCTTCAGTCATCATTTTATTAAAAATCTGATTTTCTTTTTTTATAATAGTAATCTTTTTAGTGTCTTCAAATATAGGCTGCGTTTGTCAGTGTAAGGATTGACATGTGTGATCTCAATCTCTCCAGT
>NW_015509019.1:6998-7737 GCF_001515645.1 Sinocyclocheilus grahami | reverse complement strand
CACACACACACACACACACACACACACACACACACACAGGCTTTCTCAAATCACACTTTAGGATTTCATTTACTAAGCTAATGAGGCCAGGGCTCTGACTGAGTCACAGCTAGCCTGTCTATGCTCTGCTGTGAACCAAACTTCCTGCTTCTTCCTATTTCTGTGGAACCTGTGTTCAACTCTTCTTTTGGTTATGGATTATGCATTTTAGAGGTTACATTCATTACATTTTGTCAAATCTGACAAAAAAAGTGAATTTCTTAAGGCATGTTCCCTAATTTATTGTCAGTAACTGGTCATTTAGATTTCTATTTATCAGACGTTTTATCCAAAGCATTTAAAGTATATATTTGATACATTTTTTTGCATTCCTTGGGAATCAAACATGTGACTTTGGTGTTGTTAGCAGTTAGCACCAAGCTCTATTGTTTGAGCTATAGGAAGAGAAGTTTTAGTAACTTAATGTGTTCCCAATAAAAAAGTATTTGTAATCTTTAGCCAAAATGCAACATATTATATTTTCATATTATTATTATTATTATTACCACTACTATTATTAAAAACTTGCTTTTCCTCTGAAATGACTTTCAAAACTTTCTGAAATTAAATTCCTCTGATGACATCACTAAGGCCATGCAGGCTCTATTGTTGTCGATTAGCCAAATAGCTAATGTTTATTCATTTCTGGCTCTATTCTGCAAAGTAACAGCCACTTTTCACAGTTTAATCAATTCTAATG
>NW_015509019.1:4205-5471 GCF_001515645.1 Sinocyclocheilus grahami | reverse complement strand
ACACACACACACACACACACACGCAATTAAAAAAGGGGGACGAAACATCTGTTTTAGCACTTACTGTACAATTGTGCACACTTACATTCTTTTATTGTAAATGTTCAGTTTTACAAGAACGAAAGAAAGTGAAAGAACTGAAAAAAAATGAAGAATCGCATACATACTGCTTATTCATTGAGAACCTTGTTATACGTTTAATTTGAGTAAGAATACATTTTCAACATTGTGGCTATTTATTTATATAAACAGATTGCTTGCATGTATGGAAAAGTAAGAAGGTTCCACTGAGACCATAAAAGCAACACCATAAAATGTGTGGAAGCAATTGTGGGAATTAGGAGACTTTTATTATAGAAAAAAGAAATATTGCCAAGTTCCAATGAAGCATCTTGTACGACTTTGCTTCTGTAGGGATTTTGATGTTTTTCTGTTTGCACAGCGCCACTTATTGGTCAGTTTGCCTGTTGCATGAGAAGTAAACGGGTTGTGATTTCCACCAGGTTCAAGGGTCTGCTCGCACTGGGGCCGAGGGTCCTGAGGCCCGGAGAGGGGGGTCTGGGGATGAGAATTCCTGCTTGCTATGGCTGGTAGCAGCTTCCGCTCACTCTGGGAAATCGGTTGAACTCGAGCCATCCTGTGAATCCCCACGCGGAAATAAATCATTCTTAACTAGCCCCCTCACAGAATCAGGCATGTGTTTCAGCCCTCTTGGTGTGTGTGAATGTGCACATATGTGCCAGGTCTAGCAGTGTCTGTGAGTGTAGGTGTGTGTACGCAGCTGGATCTGTCTTTTATTCCATGCAATCCCTGGAATAATGTTCCTCTCCTACGCATGGGGTGCTTTACGCTGTCTCTGAATAAAGACTCTGTACAAACGATAGCCTACTGTATGTCTTACAATTTCTACCCCATACTGTCTTTTTCCATCTGTCTTGGGCTTAAAAGAAGGTAGCGCACCATACTTATAAATAACACATGCATGACAGTGGTGAGGACACTTTTAGTAGCTTTCATAAGCATGTGGCCATTCGCAAAGTTCCTACAGAGTAGTATTTAAAAGACATTCAGTCAGTGACAAGCACACAAACATGGAAACATGTGGAACCTTACATGACCTTTAGATCGTATGATTTTATGATTAATTTATCTAATTGATTTTGAAAAGTGAATACTGAAGTTAGCATCCTATTTAAAGGGATAGTTCTTCCAAAATGAAGACTATTTATATTTATATTTTGAATAAGTTAGTAAGCAGTTTTGGTT
>NW_015509019.1:2447-3484 GCF_001515645.1 Sinocyclocheilus grahami | reverse complement strand
AAAAAAAGATGACCAGTGTGTATATATGCATGTAAAATAATACATAATACATAAAATAATATATATGCGTGTCAAATCAATACTTTATGTATGTCATTCATTAAGCATCCATGTAATAAGTAGCCTAATACAATATACAGTTAATTTGTCATTATTGCTACATAAACTACGACTAAGTGATCAGGACCTTGTATTATCCTGAAGGAGTTAATTTTTCAATAATGATTTTGAACATAGCATTTATTCTGACCATAGTTTGCTAATAAGTGAAATAGTGACCTTACATCATTATATTAGTTGATTAGTTGCTCTTGAGCTTACTCTTTCTTTCTTTGATAAGCGTACAGACCCTAGGACTTTTATTTTAATATTTGCTCAGTTGAGAAATGCCAAGTTTTAGGCAGTATAAACACCAGAGTAAGTCTGTAAAATATATTATTTGCTTTAACTGACCACATTTACGATTCACAAATCATCCCCAAGAGAGAGATAGGAGGTATCATATATGTCTGTTACTGTCCACCTAGGGCTGTATTTATATTTTTGTACAAGTTAAATATACTTTTTGTGGTTTACTAAATGGTTCCTGAAAATCAAACGAATCATGACCAGTTTCCCTTTTCAAACTGGCGCAACAGATAGAGCTTTTGCTGATTAAGCTCAGACTGAGGGCCTGTCAGACTGTTATTAGTGGAAATGGTCAATCAATGGCTCGAATGTGGTCAGTTCAGGAAGGTGGATTTACTCGGACAGAGTGAAGCGGCCGGGACTTTCCAGACCTGACCATATCTTTGGCTTATTAAAAGTAATTTTATACAGAATTTAATGATTTAAAGTTAAAGTTTTGTTTGTGTAAGTCTACAGCCTGGTTGTTCACATAAGGCCATACTACACATTATTGTGTGTTTTAAAATATGTGAACAGATTTTAATTGACTGTGACAAGCGGCAGTGATTGCTTTTCCTTATGTGTATGTATATGCATGCATGTGTGTGTGTCTATATATATTATAAGCTGAATATAATTTGGTTCATGAC
>NW_015509019.1:0-798 GCF_001515645.1 Sinocyclocheilus grahami | reverse complement strand
AAAAAAAAGCCAGGACAAAAGCAGAAGCGGTGGCATTGCTATCAGATGTGTCTTTGGGTATTTGATGCTGGTATTGACCTGATATTGCACACTATTCCTGGTCCTTTCTGCCTCACTCCTCAGAACTAAAATCCAGGGATTGGGTGCTGGCAGCAAAGTAAGTCTGGATTTTTGGGGAAGGGGAGGTTCCCTTTTGCATGGTCCAAAATGATGTTTTGTGTCAACACAAACTGTGTAAGACAATGACACTGATATAAATGCTTCTCTTTGTATTTTTTTTTCAGCAGTAGAAACTAAATGTCCTTTGGGTTAAAATGAGAATGTTAAACCTTTTGCAATACAAATATTTAAAATGATTACATTAAAAGTATTATATTATAAAACTTTGTATGTTTTATAAACATTAATATTGCCGACAAATGTATATAGTAAATTTATAAAATTTACTTTCTTACAATTTTTGATAATGCTACATCATTTGCATGTGCAATAAATGTTTCATTTTGAAATTCAGACACAGCTAAATCTCTTCTGATCATTTATGGTATTTGAGGAGTTCAGGCTGATTAATCAGTGTCTATTGAGAAGGTCTTGTTTACCTCTATTAGTGGTGTTGTTTCCCCCCACATCAGGCTCCAAAGCACTGCCTCCTATGGTTCAATTTAGGGGCCACCAATGCACAAAGTAAAACACTCTACAAAAGAGTATAATAAAACATGCCACAGAAGAACTGAATCAGGAGAGATAAAGAGAGAGACTGCAGGAGAGAGAGAGAGAGAGAGAGAGAGAGAGAGAGAG
>NW_015509018.1:16811-17306 GCF_001515645.1 Sinocyclocheilus grahami | reverse complement strand
TTACTGACATTCACACAGTCACAGCAAATTTATATATGAACTACATAGCCAATGCTTTAATCATTTCACTCACTAGTGTATTCGGGTAACATTTTGCTTAAAGTTTTAATATTTTATATTGAAATTATTATAAGTATTTTATTCATTTAAAAAAAAAAACTATAAAATATGTTATATTATACATTTAAAAACTACAACATAAAATAGAATAAAATATATAAAAATATACAAAAGTATAAGTATTTTTTTCAAATAATATGAATTACCTTTTATATTTATAATATAGTTTATATGTTTTTATTTCATATAAGGATGTGAATGCATATTGCAGAAAAAAAGTTAAATGAAATAGCTTGATAGGTTTTGTCTTTTCAAGCAATGAGACCGTAATGGATAGCCCCTGACTCACGGGCCAGATAGAGAGAGAAAGAGAGAGAGGGAGAGAGATAGGAGAGAGAGAGAGGGGGAGTCTATTTCTTAGATTTATATCAGTTT
>NW_015509018.1:14202-16545 GCF_001515645.1 Sinocyclocheilus grahami | reverse complement strand
GAAGACCCTGAGGGTGACGAAGGCCCCGCTCACGTCCTCGTTGTCAGTCATGACCAAGCCGATGTAGTAAGGCATGATGGCCACCACGTCAATTACGCTCATGACACTTTTGACGAACTTGTACCTGCTGGGCGCAGCGATAAGACGCAGCAGGTACTCGACGGTGAAGATCATGACGCAGGCCGTATCCAAGCAGAAGAACGCGAGGGCGTAGCGCTCCCCGCACGAGACCTCCTTCGCCCGGTTTGGCCCGCTGATGCACGGGACAGTCTCCACCACGTTGGCCATAACGGAGACGGCGATGAAAAAGCCCGTGACGTAATAAAACACCAGCGCCATGGTGCTCGTGTGCGGGTTCTCAAACGCGCGCCACATGGTCTCGCGGAACGACATTTCCGGCAGCACCAAATCGTTGTTGTTTTCGTTCTCCTCATCGTCTTGAATTCTCTCCGCGTTCTCCCTCCTGCGATCTTTGTACTCCTCATAACAGCAGTCCCCTATTATCTCAGGAATGATGCCGAAGAAGGCCAGCTCCTCGTCGTAGGCGGAGATGCACTCGTGGCGAGGGTAGTGCAGCTTCCCGGTTCGGTAGAAGTTGAGGATGTGCCTGAAAATGTCCGGGTCGCGGTCGAAAAAGTACTCGTTGGTCTCCTCGTGGAAGAAGAAGTCGCGCTCTGTGCTTCCCAGTAAGGTGTCGGGGTACCTCTCCAAAGTATTCCGCCAAGTTTGAAACCTTGTGCCGCTGACGTTCAAGATGATCAGACCGTCCTGACCTCGCCTCTTTTCCCGTGGAGGCGGCGGCATCGGGGCACTCGCCACGGGCATCCATCCTATGGCCGCGGCGCGCGCGAACGGTAGCCAAGCGGCGACTCCGGCTGCCATGCTGACCCAATGTGCGCGACCCGGTGCGACTGAAGCAGGTTTTGCTCTCACAAATCCGCCACGCGCAGAAAGGACATCTGGACAGACACAATGCGCAATCACTTGATGTAAAGTTCAAGGAAGGCTATTGCTCACGTGCAGGAGAATACTGCATAATGAGTCATATTATTTATCAAGATCAAAGCATTCGAATGGCAAGGTGGAGCGTAGAAATTAATGGTGGTGTACAGTATGCATGCACTATGCATGAGTAAAAAACAGGTTTTTTCGTTTTCGGTTAAACACGAATGGCTGAGGATGCAATGCATCTATTTTTTTTTACAGTGTAACCTATTGTTCAGGAGCAAGATACATAACTTACCTCCTCATAAATGGATATTTATGTAAAAGTGCAGGTTTTTTTACACACAGCTCATCAGCTATAGTCCACTTTGAATAGCGGTTCCGCAGTTACGCACAAAGTAGTATCCGAAACGCGCACCCGGATGAGTTCTAGAGCAAATGCAACAAGTTTAGAAGTCAGGTAGAGGATTCACGTTGTCCAAGGACATCCTATTTATCGTCCACAGCTTCTGTGTTTGACACTGACGCTCTTAGAGAAACCTGCCACCGTGGTCGTTTCATAGGAAGAGAAGACCACCTTGGCTAGTGCGCGTTCTGTGTTTTAAAAGCAGAAAATGGCACTTCCCTGTCCTCTTAACTGTAATCCAACGACCCAAGAACAGCTTCGCAGGGTCTGTCTGCAACCCGAACAAAAGTGAACCCGCAACAAATGATTCGCTGGAAGTTGCTTCATCCGCTACCGACGAAGATTTGTGAGTCTGCGGTGGAGCCCAAGTTGCTTCTGCTCACGGCGCATTGGAGGCGTGTCACGTGCTACGGGCATCAGTTAACACATACGAATGTAACACAGCCTGTGTGAATGGTGCATAATGTTCCATAAGAAGTGTTACGTTTAAATGCTTATTTTGTATTGTGTCATAAATGAAACGAACGTCTTATATAGCGAACTGTGTAAAGTTATTCAACTGTATTCTTTGAATTATTGTTAATCAAAGTTTCGCTGGAATTCAGTGAAGTGCTGAACCGTGAGCTGAGAGATTGAGGGCAAGTGTTGCGGATATTTTCACGTCTCAGGTTATTGACTCACATTCATCACTGATAGATGTGCAGGGGGGAAGCCGCTAGATGGAGACAGTTTTCAGAGGTGAAGGAAGATCAGACCTGTAAAAGCGAATGGATTCGAGTCATGTGAAGGTCTCTTGCTGTGACAAACACAATCAGCAAACTCCAAATGTGATTATACTCTATGTGATGCAGTTCTCTATGCATGGGTCAGTGACAAAAAAGGATGGCTGAAAAGGAGAAATGCTGCACATGGCAATTTCTTTATTTTAGTTACATATATATAGCCGTGCCAATTCTGTCAGGAACTGCGTCGACTGTAATGAATAAAACGAC
>NW_015509018.1:10121-10629 GCF_001515645.1 Sinocyclocheilus grahami | reverse complement strand
AACTGAACTGAGGTCAGCTGCAATATTACATCCACTGTATTCGGGGAATTGCCTAACAGGATTAAGATCTGATCCGTGAATAGAATAGGTGCCCGAGTCTTTAGAGACAGAAGCTCTACATGTCGGTTTTTGCAGAATTGTTTTATTATGCATAAGAACGATTTCAGAAGCTGCACGGTTTCCGTTTCTCCAGGATAGAGAATGACATCGAGATCAGCGTTTCCTAAATGCAGTTATCCTTTCGAAATGATAAATGGGAGGTTTGGGAACTCTCTGAGGACCTTGTTTGGCTTTATTTTCCTTTCGTTTTCTCTGTGCTTTTACTTGGGAACTCTGCAGAAGCTGGGAGTCAGAATGATGAGCTACAGCCCAATTTAGGAGGCTTCTCCTGGGCAAGCGATAGGGCTGAAATAGTCTTCAAACACATCCTGGATGCATTCATTAAAGTCCACACCGCCAAACCCAGTGAAAAACAATAAAAAGCCCAGTTGAACATCTCTCTTACGAG
>NW_015509018.1:7977-9995 GCF_001515645.1 Sinocyclocheilus grahami | reverse complement strand
ATGACCCAATGTAAAAGCGGCAGAAATATTGTGAATAATTCATGCAGGTTTCGAGAGAATGGAGTAAGTGCAGATTGGAAGGCCTACACAAGTATGACGATTGAGAATCAGAGCACATGAAAGTTCATTGGGAGGTTTATTAAAAGGTGGTTGATATTTTAATGGCACCCACATTAGATGTGGCAGAGGAGGCCATAAAGAACACAGCGCTTGGCAGGGAACGATATGTGGGAAATGGAGAGGTAAGAGTAAGGGCTGACTCAGGTTTGGCATCTGGTTTGACGGCGCAGGGAATGAATCACTCATTTTCTTAAAACGACCGTGAGGTGTGAAAAGCTGAACTGAATTAACTTTTAAAGGAATTGAAGAAGCCTCAATGGTTCTTTTAGGAGTCTGAGAGAGGCCATTTTAACTGAATTATCAGGTTCATACCTCATCACTTTTTCTAATCATGCTGCATGAGAAGATCTGTTCTCAGAGGCTACAGTGGTCTAACAGACCATGACTAACCAGCAAGTTGTTTGTGTTACATATCTTACTGTCCAAGAGGAATATAGGAAGAAAATAGAAATAGAAATCTAGAATATTTCTTATAATGGACTTGAATGGTTGGTCAGCCAATGCAAAACACAGAAGTTGAGCATGCGACACTTCCAGACTCTCATTCTTCACTTTCTCATGCAGAGAAGAAGCTGCCAAGGTACATTGCCTTTTGTGAAGCTGAATAACAATTAATTTCTCATCACAACACATTATGAAAAACTGCAAACAACTGACAGATTGAGTAAATGCCACTTTGTTCATGTTAAAATGTGTTGGCGGCAAATCATAACTTATGTCAAAACAGCTTGAGCAATTGTAATTCGGAGAACTCCGTAATTACCGTTCCATCCAATTTAATGCATTCGCCTTCTTAAACTTCATTAAAACACAGTAAAGTGAGGGGGGAAAGTAGGAACAGTAAGGAGTCAATTTTCAGGATTAGGAAGGAGTACACATTTTCAGAGTCAATCAAAACGCAAATTATAGTTTGGTCGTGTTCTAGCTTGATGGAAACCCACAACAAATCATTAGCGCCTGTTTTCTATCTCAACTTTGTATAGGCTGAAGACTCCCCCACTCAGTCCGATCCATGTGATTTCATACTAAAGGTTCCCATTAAAACCGAATAGGGTTTTTACAGCCTGATGCCATTGGAGAGCCTTTTACATTTCCACAAATAACCTTTTATTAGCTAGTTCTTTAGAAAATGATCTATAATGGCCACACAAAGTATTTGAGCACTTTAAAATGTCAATTTCATTGCATTAGATAAACCAAATGGCATCTGCAAACAAAATAAATTGAGCATTTTTTTTAGAAGTGACTGCATTTGCCATTTTTGCAACAATTTTTCATTTTAAGGCTGGAATACACTACACAACTTTAAAAATCTGAACAGATTTTTGAAAAACTATAGGCATCATACAGTTACCGACTTTGTAAATAGTGACAAAGAAAAACTGGCCATCATACTCTACATGACTGAGGATCATACACAACCAGACTTTCATGTCGTTCCACTCACAAATAAACTCACGCAAAAATGTGTGCCTTGTTGCTAGGAGACACATGGAAAATGAAAACAACGTGTTCTAAAATTGGGGGAAAATAGCAAACATGTTTGATATCCTCTGACTAGACGGAACCATAGTCTGAAGCTAAAAAAAAGTCTGTGACCATCATACTTTACTCGATTTTCTATGGAATCTGTCAACTCAAATCTGCAGACTGGCTCAATTTCTCCAGACTGTAAATCGGCAGAAAATTGAGGCAAAAATTGTGTAGTGTATTCCAGGCTTTAGATTATATTTTTTAGATGTATAAAGTCAGTTCACTTGTTTCACTTGAAAATGAGCTTGTGCTATCATTTAAAAAAATTATGCCATTTGGTTTTAATTTGTTGTATCATGAAGTGACATTATTGAAACCTGTTTTCACCTCAGAGTAAATTGAATTGTGAGATATTTAAAAAAAAA
>NW_015509018.1:5947-7175 GCF_001515645.1 Sinocyclocheilus grahami | reverse complement strand
CCCACATAAGAGAGGAGGATCAGTACTCCCATCAACCCTATGACCATCTGCACAACAGCCCACCTGATCATTTACATTGGCTATCGACGAAAACACACACGTGCACACACACACACACTTTAGACCGGATTTGATTGTCACTCAGTGTCGCCTGTCCTATGTAAAGCTCTGTTTGTGTCTCCTTCCTTTAGTCTGATGAATTTCACCTTGATGGGAGATGGGAATGGATGTGAGGTATGATTCAATTTATTGACCGATGCATGATGGGTATGAGTGTGTGTGTGTGTGTAGCCCATCTGTAGCAGGGCACAGAGTTAAATCTCCATCTAAAAGAGATGCATAAGACAGCTGCATCCTAGAGCTGCCCAAAATAACTTCCACCATGCCAATCAACTACAGAGAGCCGGTACACACACTCACACGAAGGCTTTGGGCTCCAGAGATTCTGCTATAAGTGCTCTAATGTGCCAAAGCTTCTCTTTGTCAATGTTTGACATGTGTCCTTCTCCTCTCCTCTAGCATCTTTGAAGTTTAACTCCATGTTATCCTCAGAATATCAGTCCCCCCCCCCTTCTAGTCCATTTTCCATCTGTTTTTTTGCCCGTATTGTTTGTTCACAGTCAAAATCACATAAAAGCATCAGAAGGTTGTAGAGGGAAACATTAAGGATATTTTGGGTAATCTTGATAATGTGCTCTGATGTGTACTTTTCTTACTATATCACACATTATCAAACATTACCATATTCTAGCTGGATTGTTGTGATGATTACAGAATGTGTGATATGAATGTGATTGTCACTAAGAAGGTCGAGACAATTATTAAAATATAGGAACACTAAGAAATGACTCATTAACATACAATTTCTAAGGATATATGAGGTTGTAGGGTTATATGAATATAAACATATCATGAAAAAAGTTTAATCTGATTATGTTTGTGATGCAATCAATGCAAAAAAATGGACTGAAATGTGAATCTACATATGACTTTTTTATTTTAATTGTTTTCAATTTTCTCATTTTATCAAATGCTTTTTAGAAGTGAGACATCATATTTGGGTTATTAGGTTGTCTATGCACTTCAGATAAAGAAAATACACATCTAAAACTTGTCACTTTGACGTTTATGCAAACTTATACAAAAACAACAAACTTTCTGGCTATGAATTTCCAGTATGAATCATCTTGTGTTTTTTGTGCAACTGATGGATCACATTTGTGGAAAA
>NW_015509018.1:4525-5000 GCF_001515645.1 Sinocyclocheilus grahami | reverse complement strand
CAAACCAAACGATGCTACAGCCACAGTGAAAGCTGCCTATAAATATATGATCTAAACACTTAAATGCACCACAATCTCCACCTTTTTTAGCATCTCATTTGCATAAAGCTGAGCATTTCTCAACTTTTATCTTTTTCTAAAGTTCACAGAAATTGCACACTTCAACAATAATTTGTCTCCAGCTGAAATGAAGTGCTCAGCAGAAGCAATGTGTACTACTGAAGTGACAGGGATGGTTTTTGCAGGCACATGTGGATATATGAGTGTGTGGGAGTGTTTCGAATAATGCTGAGGTTCACATATGCTGCTGTCCTGGTGAAGCATATGGCATGTCCCTGGTGCTGGTAGGGAATCCTGTATCTGTGTCATAGCTGGCACCCGGGTACAGGAAGTGGAAAATTAGACCAAGCTACCGTAAAGACAGGTGTGTGTTTGTGAGTGTCAGCTTCTTTAGCTATACATGTAAAAAAAAAAA
>NW_015509018.1:2447-2865 GCF_001515645.1 Sinocyclocheilus grahami | reverse complement strand
TTGTAATTTATTTATCTATAAGTTCTATATTAACAACTCTTCTAACTCAATGCAAATTGTGTGAAGAAGTGTGTCACCCAACAGTGCTCTGGTCTACTTACAGGAAAGGCAGGCACAACAACTTAAAAGGCTCCCAAGTGCTTCATTACTGCACAATGTCTGAATATAAATGTCTAAATATCAGTTTTAACTGAATCAAAGTCTCTGGTGGGCCCTTTAATGGAAGCCTGATTCCACCATGGAATAAAACATTAAAAAAGGTAATGACTTTTCAACTCATGATTCAGACTTTGTTTCTCATAATTGAGAAAAAAAGAAAAAAAAGTCAGAATTTCGAAATATAAATTCATAATTCTGACTTTTTTAGTCAGTTTACGTCTTACAATTTAGTTTTCTACCATGGAATAAAAAAAAAAAA
>NW_015509018.1:2065-2437 GCF_001515645.1 Sinocyclocheilus grahami | reverse complement strand
CACAAAATAATGATCTTTAAAAAAGCATCATATGACTCCTTTAACATCTAAAAAAGTAGTTATAATTAAACTAATTTAAGGTTGCATCTTGCTTCCATTAAAAAAATAAATAACTGCAAATAAAGAAGCTACAAGTAAAAACAATGATGTACACTCACATGAGATGAAGACTCCAGTTGTATCAGCGGACTAGGAAAAGTTCTGCTTGAGTTTGGCTACTCATGGTGGCGGCCATATTGAGATCACATGACTAGCTTAACCTTCACTACCTCTGTCTTCAAGCCACACTGAAATGACTATTCACAACGTTGTAATCACTTGAGGGAAAATAGTTCTTGCAAGAAAATGCTGCTCATTTAGCCTGTTTTTGAG
>NW_015509018.1:0-381 GCF_001515645.1 Sinocyclocheilus grahami | reverse complement strand
ACTTAGCTATTTCTTCAGATAGATTTCCCCCCGATTTTACGCTCATCACTCCGCCACTCATCACCTGTCATTCACAACCGCAGCTTACCATGCTGCCATGATGACAGACAATTAATACGAACTAGCATAGTAGCTGTCTGAATAAGACTGGAAGGAGGTGATATAAAACTAGCTTTTAGTTAACTTCCTTTTTGAATAACTTACCCAACGTTGTTCCTTTGTTCATTTTATAGCACTATTGTCTCTCTCTTTTTATTTTTTTTGGTCTCAGGGAAGAAATAATAAACATTAGAGAATGAGTTTAACGATTATGCTGAGTTATAAAATAACAATAAAAGGGCTATCTATCCATCCATCCATGTATCTATCTATCTATCTATC
>NW_015509017.1:15327-17310 GCF_001515645.1 Sinocyclocheilus grahami | reverse complement strand
TTTTGAAAGGGTACTGCCCCAGTGACAGCTTTTGTACCTTTTTTCCTGAGAGTGAACAGTTTTTATTACAAATGATATCAGCATAACGATTTTAAAAATCGAATAGTCTAACTATTTCTATATATTCAGAATTAACACTGAGATTTGCCATAGGATTATTTGAATAAAAAAACATAAATAATATAATACATACATAATTACATGATACAAGTAAATAAGAGATAAATAATTTGTTTAAGTGTTTTGTACAATAATGGATAAAGTGTTTGTAATGATTCTCATTTTCTATCAGTAGATTCTCCAGGAACTATTTAGCGAGACATACATTCCAAATAATGACAGCAGTGAGCAGCAGAATCTGAGTCCTGAATACAGGCCTCACTATCAATAGTCATGCTTTTCCTAAAGACTGTTCACTTGTTTTCTTAGATTGCCATCTTGTGGTCAAAATATTTTACTGCAATGATGACCCAATAAAGTACAAATGTAGCCAATAAAAAAAGATATTCCTAAGGTTGGAGGTCGTACTTAGCTGTATGATGTAACAGGACATTTGCCATCATGTGACTACTTTTGTGTGTGCTAAAAAAAAAGTTAGCCATATGCTTCTGTCTTGTATAAATGGGAAAATGAAAATCACTCTTTACAGTACTCTATACTAGTAAGGTTACACTTTAGTGGATTTTTAGGTTTCATACACTCAATTATCGGCAGGGAGCAAAAAGGATGGTAAACCAGTTCAGGTGATTGTGTTAGTTGCGTTTAACTAATGAACCAACCAGTAGATGGCAGCAGTTTGCCATCGGTGTATTACATTTGCTGAGAAACGGCAGAATAAAGTTTATTATTACTGAAAAAAATAATAAAGTCAGCCTTGAAGCGTATTAATAGTGAAAGGTTATAATCAATTCTGTGTTCACTGAAAGAATGTGCTCCATTTGCTTAGCCCCAAATACATAATCCTTTTTAGATTAGTCCTCATAATAAGTCTACTTATAGTAATGAACAAGTTTCTTTAAGAAAGCAGCATCTATACATTTTGTGTAATTTAATGAAAATCGGTTATAGAAACATGAATTAGAAAAAAAACCATCAACGTATTTTCATGATTCATCCATAAATCATAATCTAACACAGTAGTAACATTAGGTTCACCTAGTTATAGTCTTCAGCCTATGAAAGGCTGTCATCTAGTGGTGTTTCAGGAGAATGCAACCTTTAGACATGTTGACAAAGATGGTTATACAACCTAACACATGGGGCAGCATTTAGGTCACTGTCTTTCACCCATATTTTATTCTGAATAATTGTGTTTAGTGGACCTTAAATGATCAACGTGAGCTCTCAACAGCACACTTCAAAAATCTACTAAGTCAGATTAGAGGCCTTGTGCTGTATCATCTGTATCTAAAAAACAGTTGTTATATTTATTTATGCAAATGCATATCTCATCATATTAAATTAACTTGTTATTGATACATAGCTATTGTTGAGACAACCGAGTTTCTAAAGGCCAGTGTCATAACTCCATCATGAGACCACCTTCACAGAGTGTAAAACAGGATGTTCTCCACGCAAATGTTTCCCGCTTCAATTTTGCATGCATTCTCACACTGGCTGTAAGCTGCCCTCAATCAATACCCTGCATGCCACAAAAGGGATGAAGTGTGGGGACAAGCTTACTGTCAAAACCCTCAATCTAGGAGATGCTTCAAATCATAAAGCGACTCCAGTTGGTACAAAAAGCTTCTCCTAGTATGCTTAAACGGTCCCTGAATTTATACATTCACACTAGCCTGTACTGAATACTACCCAAATCCTTCCATTTACATGTATGTTCTAATGCTGGGCAACGATTAATCGCGATTAAACGCATCCAAAAATAAAAGTTTCTGTTTACATACATAATATATGTGTGCACTGTGTATATTTATTAATACACACACACATACAATATATATTTTGAAAATATTTACATGTATA
>NW_015509017.1:13322-13963 GCF_001515645.1 Sinocyclocheilus grahami | reverse complement strand
TTTTTTTTTCTGTTTTCTTCAAGGGCAAAATGTCCTGGTATGAAGTGATTTCGAAATAACGTTGTAAAACGACAGAGTCGCCAGTGAAATGCGCTCTCAACAAACAACCCAGCCGGTGCACTTGTGAAAACAATCATGCGCCCAGCAGTTGCTCTACAGTTTTTTTTCTAAGGGGTAGCGGAGCGACACACAGACATGACATCAAATATAGGTAAAGTCTATTACTTTTTGTTCGTTTTAAGCGTCAATAAATGGTATTATAATTAGTTGAATGTGTTGTATTTTGCGAATCAAGATGGCGCCGGGCACAGTCAGGTGACCTTGTTTTTTTCCCCCTCAATACCAACAATAGTCAAAGCAAGAAGCGGAAGTGAAGGCTCCCCCTGAAATACGATTGGCTGGTTTGAACTGTAGGCAAAAGCGTGGGCCCGTGGTTGGAGTGTGCGATGTGGCAGTCAAGTGCATGTGACAAACTTGTTTTTAATAAATCCAGTGGCTACCGGTAACTTATGGGCTCTGCCATAGCGGGGCTCGTTTGGAATAATTAAACTACGCGGATGTATATCGTATCACTGCTTTTCGCTTTGTATATATGTTTTGTCTGGTGCATTTTGTTATGCAACCGTTCCTTGGTTCGTGCT
>NW_015509017.1:10465-12276 GCF_001515645.1 Sinocyclocheilus grahami | reverse complement strand
AATTCACCTGGAGTTGCGGAACCGGACGCCGTCAGACGTAAGCATCTTTATTAATTGCTGAGTGATATGATTTTAATAAAACTGTTGGTTAGTGTAGTTCTGCGTGGATGGACAACGCTAACGTTAGATGTGCACGCGTCAAGTTGATGTCTTGAATGAAAAGTTTGCGGCGACTTTGTTACAAGCCTAGAGCCTTGGATATTGTTATCGCAGTGTACCTATACACAGCCCATAAGTTCAGCAGTTTTACTGATTAATTTTCCCAACTTTTGCGAGACCTTTTGGTGATGCTGTGCTCGGAAACTACAAGAGCTCCATGCATTCAGTGTATAAACAAGGGAAGCGGCGTGAGAAGCCATATTTGTAACTTTGTAGCCCCTGAACGCGCCCTTTTCCTTTGCATCCTCAGTGCTGCAAAAGTCGCCCGCCGTCAGTTCATGCCTCTCTCACACTTTCGCACATCCATTTTCAATTCAACATTCATACTCGCCAGTAACAGTGGTCGTTGGCCAGCTCGCTAACTTGTTGTGGGACGCATTTTTGTGAATTGCTGTGCAGGCGATTTGACAGATAGCTTGCGATAACCCGATCGGTCAGATACACTTCGTGGCATCTCTCCAGCAAAAGGCTTTTATTGAGGGATTTGAGTCTAAATCGAAAGCATTTACGTTTCTCAATCAAAGAAAAGTTGTGTAATTACTTAGGCGGGATCTTTTCGAGGGCTTCTAGCACGTTACTAATAGTCGCCTATTTGATTTGGATGGGAAAACGAGCGCATTTGTTGTTCGTTCGCGGTATAGAAATGAATCGTGTCACAGCATATCTAGTTGCTTAAAGGTGCCCAAACCTATTTAAAACGGCATTATATGTCGACGACATTGCCAGAATGCAAAGACCAAATCTCTTTCTTAAATGTCTTCCGTGTTTTTCTTACTATATATCAATTACCACAAGTGTAGCTACCGTCTCTGATCAATTCAGTGCAACGTTATCGAGGTCCCTGTTATTGCCCCTGTACGCATACCTAAATACACTGTAATAGAGCTCGTAATTAAAATGTCATAACCGTATTCTGAGCGCTTCTGTGCGTCTCCACTGGCAGGATAAAGAGATTTTCAGCCGTGTGGCTCTGCTTGTTATTGACACAGACTGGACGCTTATGTGAGCGCTACGCAACCTGAAGCTGCGCTGCTCTAGTTGCAAGATCTAGGACAAGGCGCCATTTTAACCAGCAACAAAGACGCACGATATTTAATCGAGCAGAGAATCGTTGCCGCCGTCTCTATGCTTTGAACCGACCATAACCGTCGAATATAGAGAGTCGAGCATGTACGAAGCCGGGAAATTCATTTTTATTCCGTGAAAGTCAGTACCTTTCGCTTAAAGAGTGACTCCGTTGCATTATCATGCGCCTCACTGCCCCTCCTACTCGTGAATTCTTGGGTCCGTCCTCGTGTCTTTGCTCTTCCAAGACAATGTAATGCATTTGTGTAACACCCAGGCTATCGTTTACGCGTCTTTACTTAGCTGTTCGAGCACGCACACACTATAGTAAAAATGCTCTACCCTCAGGAAAACAATGTACGCCGCTTGTTGCGGAGTCAGCCATTTTGTTGGATAGGGAGTCAAATGTGAGATTTTGGCAAAGCACCGAAACATGCACCCCTATCTGCTACTGTAGACCGCATGCTGAAGTAAACTTTACAACTGAATGGCGCCCGATTCGGTTTATCCCCCTCCCTCATTCTAACCGGATTAATATATTCATATTTTGTTAAGAATAGAAGCTGTCTTTATTTTTTCCAAGTATT
>NW_015509017.1:8640-9335 GCF_001515645.1 Sinocyclocheilus grahami | reverse complement strand
GATGAAGATGCAGCTCCAGGAGATGAAGATGAAGAGGAGGATGATGAGGAAGAGGGAGAAGAGGAGGAAGAAGAGGACATCAGCGGAGAGGTTAATGCCAGAAAATAATGATTATTCCTCTTATATTTGCAAATATAGTACATGGTGTCAATTTGTGCCTTTTTTGCACACTTTTAGGAAGAGGAGGAAGAGTTAAATGACGGCGAGGTAGATGAGGAAGACTTTGGTAAGTGAATAGATGAAGTGTTTGTAAAGTTCGAAGGGTTACCAGCACCTGTTGAATGCTGGTAAGCAGGGTGAGAGTAAGAGTAAACAAAACATCTGGTTTCTCCTGTGTTGTGTTTACAGAGGAGGAGCGGGGTCAGAAGAGGAAAAGAGAGCTGGATGAGGAAGGGGAGGAAGGGGAAGAAGATGATGACTGAACATGCACTCCCCCTATTGTGATCTGACCGTTTAACCCCTGTATATCTGTCCTATTGTCACTCTGCGACGGTTTGGGGAGGTTTTCAAATGGTAGGGGGTGGGTTAGTATAAACGAGGATACAGATTAAATATTTGTTTTTAGCTTTTTTGTTGTTGTTGTTGTTTTCTTTTGGTTTGGTTTGTACTTTCAGTTTGATTCCCTTCATTTTCTCCAAAAGTTCTTCAAATGGCTGACAACACCGTGTGGGAAAATTATTATTGTTGGAAAAAAA
>NW_015509017.1:0-1230 GCF_001515645.1 Sinocyclocheilus grahami | reverse complement strand
TTCAGAAGAAGTTGCCTTAACTCAAAAAAAATGATGCAAACTGTAGCGTACATTTTTTGTTGTTGCATCCAAACGATATTTTTTAGAGTGTACAAATGCGATTTTTTTAAAAAACAATTTAATGCCTTGCTGAATTAAAAAATTACTTTCTTAAAACAAACAAAAAAAACACTTTACTGACCCTAAACTTTTGAAGCATGTTGGGTGGAGTAATATGTACCTTTCCTGCTAAGTAGAGCATATGTGTGTCTGCATCATAGAAAGGGAAAAGCAATCCTGAAAGGCCATCAATCTCCTCCTCAATGATTGGCATGGACAAATCCTCCTGTTATGAGAGTATGAGAGCAAATAACTTTGAACCCAGATTCGCAGAGAGCAATTTTTCCATTTTACAAAATATTTTTGCCATACAGGGCTTTCTCAGAACCCTGACAATGTACTAAGAGCAACACAACCAGCTTCTTTCCCCGCATTCTCTCATTACTGCAGTTGAGTGTAGCTGTTTAGCTACACTTACAATGAATGTGATTATCACATAATAATTAAAGGGAAGATGCTGAGAAGAAAACATAACGACTTTCAGCATGGTAATCTTTAGGGTAATGCAGACATCAGGGCAATGTGTATTTCTGGATGAGTTTTGGGAATTATTCACACAAAAACACACATACATTTGTTTATCTGTCATGGTGAAGACTTTAATTTGTCTTTATACTGAACTAATGATGTATTGTAACCCCTAAAACTACACAAACCCATAGCCCTGATCCTCACAGGCACATTTTAGCATTTACAGTTTAATTAAGACAATGTTTTGTGTTTTTGAATTTGTTTTCCTTACAGGGACTGTTGACGGATCACAGAATGAAGTTGATTTCATGTTTAACTACCCTTGTAGGGTCATCGGATCATTTAAAAACCTGACCCACACACATACACAGGTTGTTCTCACCTGGTCCCAGAGAGCAATCTGGCGTGTGTTCCAGCGAGACACACCTGTCGTTAGGAGTCGTTTCATGTTGCCTAGGAACACAACACGGTTCACTTTGTGGTTTTTAAAGTTCGCCTCCTGCTTGACAATGTAAAACAAAAATAAGTGAAATTTTCAGTTTCAGCAAACAATTTTACTCAACAGTGCATTTACAAAATCATGCATGAAAAAATCATTACTCTATTTTATTCTATAATCATTTTAATATGCTGATTTGGTGCTCAAGAAACATTTCTTCT
>NW_015509016.1:15881-17322 GCF_001515645.1 Sinocyclocheilus grahami | reverse complement strand
TGTGTGTGTGTAATGTGTAAATGTGTATATATAAACATTTGCAATCATGTATGTATGTGTTTATATGTATGTTAATATGTATAATAAATCATTTGCAATTATTTATAGTCTTAAAATTCTCTTTTTATATTCTATTTATTTTATATACAATTTGTGTTATACCTATAATAGTTTATTGATACATATATTGAAGGAGCCCATTCTATTTCTTTTCTATTTTATATGATATTTATATAATATGTATAAAATTGTAATAATAATATTTTTATGCTTATAATTCTATTTCTCTATTATTTATATTTATTACATACATATTCATATTATGTTATATTTCTGTTATATACAATATATTTTATATATCCTGTACTTAAAATGATCAAGTATCGTTATATTATATAATCCATTTAATATTTCCATATGTATATGTATAATTCACAAAGTATGTAGTATGTATCCTGTCTATCATGTAGTTCCGTTTGGGTCGTTATGCTCCCTATGTAGCCGATAAACAGCTAGGCAGCTCACTAGTTCTTGGAACGGAGCCTAAAAGCACGAGCTCTTCACTTCAAGTAGCTTTGACTTAATTAACTCTCCGTCGTGATCTCTTCACTTTGATTCTCTCCAGAAGTAGTTCATATGGTGTATACTGGACAACAATGGCCGCACATCTGCTCCGGAGGCCACGCTGGCCTTTTGACATCTGCGTTAAGCCAGAGATTAAGCAACGCTATAGATCTCGAGGAAAATCTGGCTCGCCACTCATGTGCTTCTACCAGGCTTTATTGGTTTGCACAGATGCCCCTCATGTAAAATAAACCCAGTGTTCTTTGCGTCAGCCAATGGGAGGCTTCAGGAGGTGGGGGTAGTGGCAATATCCTCCTGTCAATCATGTGCTGGCCTCTTTCTGATTGGTCTGTGTTCAAGCCAAGCAGCTGCAGGCCCTGGACAGCAATTAGCAGCCGCGTTACTGCAGCTCTGGGTATATTGTCAGATCGCTCACTTTAGCAGCGAATAGAGTCCCGCTGAGCTGCTAAACAGTGACGTCTGCTTTACATCAGCCAAACCAACATGGAAACGGGCCAGATGAGGAGAGACACTCATTAAAATGCTTCAGAGTTAGGGGAAAGGAGGGTTAGGTCAACGCTTAGGTTACTAAGATAGTCATATTTTTTTCTGAAAATTAGTTTGCCCATTCAAACCTGCTGTAGGGTTTTCAGAGTAGTTTTTAGCACATTGATATGATATGGTATTTATTTATTTATTGCCAACAGTAGACAGCATTTTTGGGCATGAATATGCCTGTGATGCCAAATAATACTATCTAGACTATATAAGATCATTATTAATTAAAAAAAAAAAATTATATATTTGATTATTTGATTAATATAACAAATACATTTTTACATAGATTTTTTACATTCTTTATTATTATTATTATTAT
>NW_015509016.1:13951-14530 GCF_001515645.1 Sinocyclocheilus grahami | reverse complement strand
TTGTATATATATATATATATATATATATATATAGACTAGCTACTTAGTATTGTTGGATATCATTTCATGCCCACAAATGCTGTCTAGGTAGGCAAACAAACAAACAATCAATCAATAAATTAAGATGTTTTGCTACTAAAGCAATGATAACATTTCTGGAAAATATGCTAAATTTGCATCAAATTAACAAAAAAAAAGTAAAAAAAAAATGCATGTTAAAATTATTTCCTTATATGAATTTATATTAAGTACTACTAATAATAATGGTCTTATTGGGTATTATTGAGTATTATTGTGAATCATAGGCATATTCTTGCCAAAAATGTTGTCTAGGTACAGCCAAATTAAAAATAAAATAAAATATAACAAAATAGAATATTGACAGTTTATCAGTGTACACTGAGTGTATGTATACAGTATATTACAAAATCATAAAATGATGCATATTTAAAAAACAATATGATACATAATAAAAAGTAAGTGATGAAATATATAACAGATGTTCTATATTAATTATTTATGTGAAATCTATTTTAACATTCATTTCATTTTAACATTAATAGTTGTATTAACGTTTTT
>NW_015509016.1:8815-9742 GCF_001515645.1 Sinocyclocheilus grahami | reverse complement strand
TCCATCACCATGCTAAAATGTTCAGAGAGTTGTTATGATTGAAATAGTATTTTCTTGTCAAATGTACATAATCTTTGTTTTATTTACAACTTTATTTACAACTTTCATTTATGCAGTGTAATGTATTAAACTAACTTGTGCATGGGCTTTCTTGACTTTTGACCCCCTACAACACACCTGCACATGTGGGCGACTTTTTAGTTCATAAGATGATTTTCTTCATAAACGTTCCCCTTGCGAGTGTCACGCGTGGCTGTTCTGACAAAGACTCGAGACAAAGCCGCCGCTGTGGTCCTGTCAACAAAGACAGAGAGAAAGGACAGGATTAGTTCACAAGCACAAGAGAAGAAGGGAAGATCTCCAGAAGGATCATGGGAATTACAGACAGCAGCATAATGTGATGTGACAGACAGAGGAAGCAGGGAAACTTCCACATGTGTGATTATTAAAGATTAGCAGAAGATGGAGAAAGAAAAGATGTTTGAACTCTTTGGACGTGGTGTTGCTCAAAGGTTGCTCGTTTTGGCTCAGCGGAGTCCTCTCTTTCATTTATTCTCAACTTTGTTTCAGTTTCTTCTTGTAAAGTACCTGCTGCTTAAAGGTTTGGGGTCTGTACTATTTTTGTAATGTTGAAAGAAGTTCCTTCTGCTCACTAAGGCTGCATTTATTTGATCAAAAGTACAGTAAAAACAGAAATATTGTTACGATTTAAAATAGCTATTTACATATTTCAAAGTGTAATCTGTGATGCAAAGCTGAATTTTCAGCAGCTTCACTGTCACATGATCCTTCAGAAATCATTCTGATTTGCTGATTTTGGACTTTGTTTTTTAAATGCTGAAAGCAGTTGTGCTGCTTTATGTTTTTGTTTTGATTCTTTATTGAATAGAAAGTTCAAAAGAAAAGCATTTATTTGAAATAAAAATC
>NW_015509016.1:2718-2965 GCF_001515645.1 Sinocyclocheilus grahami | reverse complement strand
CACAGGAATAAATGACATTTTAAAATATATTCAAATAGAAAACAACTATTTTAAATGCTAATAATATTTCACAATATTACTGTATTTTTGATCCAATAATCAAACCAATCTCAAACGTTTGAACAATAAACCCCTCTCACATTTTCTTCAAAAATGCTGTTTCGTGTGACTTTTTCGGTACCTAGACCTCATTTTTGTTGTTCTTCTTCAGGAAACGACTCGATTTTCCACGACATTGACAGCGACA
>NW_015509016.1:0-872 GCF_001515645.1 Sinocyclocheilus grahami | reverse complement strand
TTTCATTTTTTTGATAACAATGCCAGATGCAAAATAAAAACTGTACTGTACTGCAAGGTCAACTATTTATTATAAATATTTTAGAATACACTTTAATTTTGTCCAACAAATTTGGACTATTACAATTTAGAAGTTGACATATAGTTTTAACAGAAAATATCAGTGCTGTTTTCTTAAAACGTTAAAAACCGAGCACTGTTAAGGCTATTAACTTCATATAAAATACACAAGTGTAATAATGATTCAACCCTTATTCTAGTTTTTAAATCTATCAAAAGCATCTGATCTTGACCTAAAACACAAATGTTTGCCTTTATTTTATAGCATGAGCTAAATGCTCATAACTGACGGTATAACAAGCTGTTTATTGAGCAAATTTTAATATGACAGTGACACACAACTTTGATCTTTTTGTGTAATTATTGTAAATTATATAAGGTAATATTTACCCTTCACCAAGCCAATATCTTCCTAAGTTTTTGTGTCTCAGCGTGATAGGAATAACCCAATTTGTCACGCTTGGTTTAAGGCAAACAAGCATGTCATTGACTAATGAACTATCATTTGCAGACTGCTTTAAACAAAGAGTGCACACATTCACGCCGAGCTTTACATGCATTCAGCTGGAAATTACAGTACAAGACAGATGTCAACGTGTTTTCTGCTTCACAGAACACAGCAAATCTGCACAGGTCATACGCAGGCCAGATTGAGATTCATGAATGTCAGACTCTTAATTTTGACAGTGTTCCTGTATCATATCATATAGTATTTATCATTGCGTTTTTTAAGAATAATTTCTTACAACAAAAACGTTTAATTTCTTAAGGTCTTTGCACACTGCGACAAAAATTTTCGTATGCATTTTTTTT
>NW_015509015.1:15712-17169 GCF_001515645.1 Sinocyclocheilus grahami | reverse complement strand
ATTACATAATCCAGATTACATGTAATCAGTTACTTCCCAGCTCTGTCAGAAGGGACCAATGTAGTTTGGGACCACGTATTGGTTTGCAGTTGTTAATAAACTTGCACACATTATTTTACACAAAAATGAAAGAAAAATATTAGTTTGATATTTTTTGGGTATAAGCGTGAATGTTTGAGCTTGCAAAATGTTTAAAAAAGATTTACTTAAAATTCATTTAAAATAAAAATGCATTTATTTATTTACATGATATGAAAAAAAAAGTTGTCAAACTGTGAGACAAATGATGCATTTAAAAGCTACTTTTTATTTTTTAATGTTAGACAATGGTTCATTTAATATATCTCTCATGTCATTTGCAAAAATGCCTTTTATTTTTACATAAATATCATGTCTTTTTACCGCAGCATGTTTTTCTGCAGATGTCCCCAACCAAATTCATCAGACCAGCATGAGCTGTTGAGTCTCCAGCACTATCTGTCTAAAACCGCTTCAGTGTTTTGGAGATTAGCAGGTTTGGATCACGAGACAAGCACACAACAACGGAGGACCATCTGGAAGAGGAGGACCGCTGGGTATATTCTGCAGTCATAATGGTGTGTAGATCATGATAAGATCTGGGATATTATTCTTCACTCTTGTTTTGCTATCATTGTCTTTGTATTGCTGTTTTTGCCTCAAAACAAGGATTCCAAGATGATTATACATCACGGGAACATCATGTGCAGCTGCTCAGAAATATTTTTAAATTCATCTCTGTTGCAACAATCTTCACAATGTTCACAGAACAACACCAGTGGGCTCTTTATGCAGGCGCAAGGTCATGTAAAAACTTACTTTGCAATGATGTAGTTTAATGCCTGAAACACTAGATGGAGACAAAACATTTAAGACAAACAACCCTCATCAGTTTCCATGCCTGTCAAACTTAGCCACATATGGAAATTAATCAAGCACATATATGTGGGTACCCAGTCGGATAATTTTACAAAAGTACGTAAAAGTAACAATATGAGTCTATTAAAAATGCCATGAAATAAGTTGAATATTGTGATCTGTTCACAGATCATTGAAACATACTGCCCTTGAGCAAACTCACAATGTCTCTCATAGTGAACACCGCGTCATGAACCTGCAGCACAGACAGCACAGCTGGAGAAAACTACTGAAACAACACACCATCTGTGACCAGCATCTGCAAACATCTCAACTGTCCATTAGAAACCATAATGCAGATTTAACCTCAGTCGCTGTACTTGTTGTGCATCTTTGCACAAAAATTCTGCACATAAACCTCTTTAAAGGAACTTATTGGCCATGCACAAACATACAGGCATTCTCTAGCTGTATTTAAAAAGAACCTTGCGCTTGTTGTGAATGCGTTCACAACCCACTGCTGCAGCATAAATTGGACAGCTCAGATCCGACATTGGTTTGATGTAGAACAATGGATAGTT
>NW_015509015.1:14499-15004 GCF_001515645.1 Sinocyclocheilus grahami | reverse complement strand
AAGAAAGAAATGTAATGGACTTCGTTTTGTACTTCAAAATAATTTGCATCATTTACTTAATTTTATATATGGAGTATGTCCCAAATTTTGTATCTCATACTTATGATTAACATGATATTCAGTATTTATGCTTTAGACTTAATTCGTGAAAACAAAGGTAAAGCAAGAAAAAGGAACATTGTGACAAGTACAGGGAAAGTATCTGTCAACCCAACTAAAAGAGAGTGAATCAGAGAAACAGGAGGAAAGGGAGAGACATATAAAAGCAGAACAGCAGAAAATAGGAGATGGAGAGATGTGTATGATATAGCTAGAAATGACAGATGCAGTGGGGGAGGGAGAATCGAGAGCGAGAGTGTGCTGTTAGGTAGACAACAAGCCTCAGTGTGTCTCTTGCCATGCTTGGACTGGCAGCGTTCAGGACTGAGCCACTCTCCACACCACACGGGAAAAACAATTGTGTGTGTGTGTGTGTGTGTGTGTGCAGGCTGAATGAGTGAGTCCA
>NW_015509015.1:5618-7221 GCF_001515645.1 Sinocyclocheilus grahami | reverse complement strand
CCTTTCCACTAATTTTTCTTTAACAGCTTTACGAAGTTGTCTTAATTTAGCTGTTTTAGGTAAAGCCAATTCAATACCAAAATATTCACTCACATTACGCAACTGATCTTTTGTGAGACCGTCAAGTGTTTTCTTCGTAGGAGCAGCTAAAAAATCCTCCAAATTATCCATTATAAATTTTTAAGAATTTGACCAAAATAACTAGGAACTAATTATGTAAAATCGAGTCACCATGTCTTCCTGATCTTGTGTTTGATTAACGGGATATTGGCAGAGGTTGCAAATCGTAAAGGATAATAATAAAAAAAAAAACCCCGTAAAATTAAATAAATGAACTGAACCCTAACCTCTTCGGTGCACCCACATGCAGCTCAACTGCCACCACAAGAAAGTCTACCGGCGTCCGACACACCAAACACAAAAAAACTAAAACAAAAATCTAAAATAACAAACAGCATTAATCGCTCTATACCTAACACGTGGCTGATATGAAGCTCTAGTGGTCTAAACCGCACAATCCTCATTTCTTTCGATCAAACAAATGCAACACAATGCCATACTTACTCCGAGTCAAACAATCACAGCGAGCTCCAGCAAATCTATATTTGCTTACTTAATGTCTCCTCTCCAACACCAGAAAAAAAATTACTTCCAAATTAAGAAAACATTACCCTTCCCCAAAGTAATATAAATTTGCATGGCTCTCCCCAAAACTTTGGAATCCACCCAATCAATAACGATCAAAAATACTGGACATACCTTCCAGTTACTCAAGGACGAGCCCCCAAATGTTACAAACTACCAGGTTCAGGGCAGTGTAACATAAATGGGGAGGCCACACGCAAAGTAAATTAACTCAAAATAAACATTTATTGAAGTATGTTATTCCAAATGTAGCCTGAGCTGTTGTGTGTAAAGGTGCAGTCACATTTAATATTGCTGGGGAGTTTCACGTGAGGGCAAAAAAGTCCCACACTCCGATTTTGCTCATGTTCAAGATGAATGTGAATTCAATACGCTGACCAGCAGAGAGCTGCTTGGTTTGAAAGTTTCTTCTGTGTGTGCTGTGCTTCATACATCACTGCTGACAGTGGACCTTTTTGTGACTGCATCTTAACGGTTATGGAGTTTCTGCCTATGAACTCTAGAAATACATCTCCATGAGGCCAGCAAACACTTTCAATTATACAGTATCATGATTTAACTACTTTTAATGTCCTATGATTGTGATTCATTGCAACTGCAATTGCATGTTCCCCTTCAGAAATTCCAATAAAGATAAAAGGTCTATGAACAAAGACAGGATTTACTAAGTGAGGGCCCCAGGCTGAACAGTTCTGCCTGAGTGTGTTCATCTTTACTGCACCTCCAGGCTTGATTTGGTAAGATCAGGAGATAGCAGGGTTCAGAGACCTGTAGATATCCAAACAGAGCACAGGTCACTTAAGGAACAGACCTAAAAGGCATTACTTTGAGCTCAGAAAATTCAGTAGATCAGTACGCAGTCACCCTCATGCTGCTCCAAACACTTTACTTAAATGGAACACAAAATGAAATGATTAGCAGAATGTTCAAGCTGCTCAGTACAATTCAGTTCAACTCA
>NW_015509015.1:4537-5246 GCF_001515645.1 Sinocyclocheilus grahami | reverse complement strand
TGTGTGAAAATTGTGTTTTATGGTCGGTCACAATTGTGACCGGTGAGTTAATGTGTATACTGAATTAACATATTATAGAAGTTTTGATGACTGCAGAAATATCTCAGCCCAGCTATTTTAAACTGTTTAATCACATGCTATGGTTACTATTATGCATAAAAAACCCTTATACAACACTGAAAGGAATACTGAGATAAAAAATAAAAATAAAAAACAAATATATTTCAAAATGGTTACTTTCATTGTAACATTTTAGTGCAGCCTTCACTAACAACTGCAATTGGATTTATATGTATACCTAAATTCACTGTTATCCCACTGCACTGGTCACAATTGTGACCATCAATATATTTACTCATTCTATGACCACACTCAACAAAGCTTAATATAATACTTTGTCACATCTTTATGTTAACATACTTTACGAGCCTTTTGTTCTGATGCAGTCATCATCTTCTCATGGTGCAAACGGGAAATAAAATCCTCTGGTCATGTGACAATTTGCACTAATCATGTGACACTGCACATATTGAGACCCTTTATTTTTTTCCAAATTTGCAGGAAATTTACTAAAACATTAGTCAGTAAGATTTTTAAAGCTTTCTAAATGTAAACCTTATTAGCGGTCACTATTGTGACCAGTGGGATTAAATGGCCAATATTTGCCCCCTGCAAGCGATTTTATCCCTGTAAGAGCAGTTTTTATAAT
>NW_015509015.1:2400-2821 GCF_001515645.1 Sinocyclocheilus grahami | reverse complement strand
AAAAAAAAAAGAGTTGTAAATTAATGGGAGCTGTTACTTATAGTCAGTAGAATGTCTAAAGTGGACTATTGAAATAAAGTGTTATAGTTTTTACATCAGATAATGAAATGTAATCAATTAATTAAATAAATCAGAATACTATTGTCTGTTACCAAAACAAAAACAAAAACTGGTGATGAACATCGATGAAATTAACATCAAAAAAGGGGTTCGCTTTCTTTACAGTGTTAATGTGGCACAGAAATCTTTAATCCAACGTGAACTGATCTAAACGTAATGCAGAAATTGACACATTGTATAAAAATGCAGGGGCATTTTTTGCATTAACAGCCCTGTTAGTTCTGACCCTGGCCTTGTCAGATTGTCTTATGAATTTTAACAGGCTTTTCTCTTTCAACAGTCTAAGTCATTCATTTTTTTT
>NW_015509015.1:0-1251 GCF_001515645.1 Sinocyclocheilus grahami | reverse complement strand
ATTTTGCTCCTCGAGTCTGAGCTCCATATTCTTCTATATCATATAAGCTATAAAAGCCTGATGTCTCAAATATGATACTCATCAAACACACATGCATTTTATTTTTCATTAGATTTTGTCTAAAGGTTCAATTAACCTTTTAAAAAACATTTATTTATCTATGCAGTAATTTCATATGCCAGGTTTTACAGGTCAGGGTTAAAGGTGTCTTAACATTTTCACTATTAGATGCATGTGAGTAGCTGATTATTTTATTTATTTAGTTTAATTTTAACTTTCAACATTAGATTTCGGTTTCATTTTTCATCGGGGAAGTTTTTTACACTTAAATGTGAATATTGCATGCAATCTTTCAATGAATTTAGATAGTGGTGAAGAGTTGCTGTACCAAGCTGTACCAAACTTTATGAGACCACCCATACATTTTCATTCTGATTGATTTTGATTGCGTGGAACCCTGGGACTGAACGTTATCACACTTTCCGTAATAACAGTCAAATCCTCACAGCAATTAGCAATGCTAATATGACCGTCCTAGGCAATTACAGGCCAACGTTGATAAAGTTTCATGATTTCATAATTAACAACTTGCCTTCTTTAACATATTCCCACATCAACTCTCTTCTCCCTGACCACATGAGGCTGAGAACTTCAGGAAATCAGTGCACGATGCTGCTGTTTATAAGTACTATAATATATACCCTGAGAGTTTATGTGGGAATAATGAAGAGATTCTAGAGAGATTAACGGAGTTAGGCAGGATTAGAGAGAAAGGTCGGAGGATATTATCTCTGGAACTCTTGAGGAAACAAATCATGTGTCCATTTGAAAGTAGCTCATAATTTAATACAAATGACCTTCATATAAAGACAATGATGACCTTTAAAAATATTAAATGACATGTAGACAGGCAATAACATGAAAGATTATTAAATACAGATGAAGGGATATTTAAAAAGGGGTAGTGGAAAAATAAGAGGAACACAGAAAGGTGAATCAGGATAGACAATGAGTTTTCATGCATTTATTTAGGTGTGCATTTGTGTGTATCTTTCAAACCTACCCTAAACAAAAGCAAACGTGAGGTAAAAATGCATTTGCTAACCCTCCCTTGCCATTATAGCCCCCTTACAAAGCGCTGAACTCTTTTGGGAAGTGTCATAACTTGAGGTGTCATAACTTAGGGAAGTGTCATAACTTAACCTCGTAACTTGAGGGCTCCGAATCACAAGTGCAATGCTGTATCAGGTG
>NW_015509014.1:16152-17347 GCF_001515645.1 Sinocyclocheilus grahami | reverse complement strand
TAAACATCAAATTTTCATTTTTGGATGAACTATCCCTTTAATAGAAACCTTTGACGCTTTTCACAGAGTGTTCAGTGCAGTGCCTATCATAGTCGTGAGAGGTGAGTGAAATTGGCTTACAGACTTTTAACATTATTGCGATATTCCCTAATTTGATATCGTCAACAAAGGTTTTGATTATAAAGCTAATAATGCTCTCAGCCCTACTTGTGAGTTATTGATTTATGTTTGAAACGTAAACTTAGTTCAAAACTAAATATTCTATCCTCATTTTGTTCCAAACCTGTATGACTCGCTTTCTTCCACAAAACACACAAAGAGAAGTCGCAAACCAAAACAAAATAATAATCTACATGTTTGGCCTGTTCCTCACACAAATCCATCATATGACTGTGTGAGAAAAAGAACACAGTGAGTCGCGTGAATATTTGTGCTTCTTTATGGTGGATCTTTGAAGCATGATAGTCCCTTTGGGCACCATTCACTTCCACTGGTTTGGAACGACATGAAGGTGAGATGACAATTTTTGGTCTATCCCTTTACATTAGTATCAGTCGTGAACAAATATTGACGGGCATGTCCTCGAAAGTACTAAAAGAATCAATAATGTAAAAAGACCAGGATCAAAGCCAGAATCAATAAATTCCTTACAATATCCATTGCTACAGTGGCGATGATATATGACTATAGGATATCCATCTATCAGTTGCTCTAGGAATCTGCTTGATCTCTTTGAGTCTCAACCTATTATTTGAGAAATGGAAACCCGACCTGGTGTCAGTTACAAGGCCCTTTTGACACCGGAAAGTATATCGATTTATGAAAAACAGCGCCTCTGCCTATCAAGCATAGCCATCAATTTGTTGTAATGGCTTTCCATTTCTCTGGCATCAGACTTGCTCTGCTCTGGCTCCCACACATCCTCATGCTGAGCAAGTGCTACAAGGAAGAGCCCAAAATAGACACAGGCTATAGTGCTGCCGCTGTGCCATTCAAAAAAATACCAGCACAGAAACGCTTCACTGTTTCTCTGAGCTGCAGCTGATAAGATGCTTCATTTCAGAAGTTGTTGGCAGGCGATCAAAGAATGAGGGTTTAAAGGGGTTTTTGAACTTCCTAAAGACACCTTCTGTCTCCAAGCATGGCACTTTCTACTCGAATCTGACATTCGAAAACAAGTCCACATCACAAGCCA
>NW_015509014.1:12998-15892 GCF_001515645.1 Sinocyclocheilus grahami | reverse complement strand
CATTAACCATCATGACGCCAAAAAACAAAAACATGACTCTGACATTTTAAATTCACACTTTGAGAATGTAAACCAAACATATTGATGGCTCATCTTGCATTTAGGAGCATATACCAATTTTTGTCCAATCAAATGCTCTCTACAGTGACAATGTTGGTAGTAACTGTAACTAGCAAATGATGGTTCCTGGCTGTGATGGAAACAAAGGCAGATGAGCTCTTTGATAGGTCTCAATAGGATATGCATAATTTCACTGGGTCTTTAAAGTCTTGGTGAAACTGTCTTTTCTTCCGTATTGCAACAAAATGTAACAGATTATTGTAAAAGGAAAAGTAATGTGGGACTTGGTTCAATCCATCGGTTGTTGACTGGATTTTGAGATGTGGCCGTTGCACTATAAACTGAATGCCAGCTTGCAGTCCCAATTGTGGAGGGACGGGGTTTAAGTGGACTAAATTACTGGAAGTCCAGCATACGTCAGATTGCAAGGTCAAATTTAAAAAAATAAATATGCATGGATGAATCATTCACAATAACATTTGGAAAATAGAGTGAATTTTCATCTCACGCCACCTTTAAAGGGATAGTTCACCCAAAAATGAAAATTCTGTCATTATTTACTCACCCTCATGTCGTTCCAAACCCGTAAGACCTTCGTTCGTCTTCGGAAACACAATTTAAGATATTTTTGATGGAATCTGAGAGCTCTCGGACCCTCCCGTAGACAGCAAGGGTCCTTACACGATCAAGGTCCAGAAACGTAGCAAGGACATCGGTAAAATAATCCATGGGACATCAGGGGTTCAACCGTAATTTTACAAAGCTACGAGAATACTTTTGAGTGCAAAAGAAAAAAAATAACGACTTTATTCAACAATTGAATAAATACGCCTCACCCTAGCGCCATTTTGGAGAATATTCACTGAACGTAAATTGCGTATGCTGTTCTGTGTCAGCTGTGTCACGGATACGCTGTTTACGTCGTTTTACGCTTTGATTTGAATGAAAACAACGTATCTGTGTGATGCAGCTGACACAGAACAGTATACACAATTTACGTCCAGGGGATATTCTCCAAAGTGGCGCTAGGGTGAGGCGGAGGAGACGAATTGTTGAATAAAGTCGTTTTTTTTTTCTTTTGCACTCAAAAAGTATTCTCGTAGCTTTGTAAAATTACGGTTGAACCCCTGATGTCACATGGATTATTTTACAGATGTCCTTGCTACGTTTCTGGACCTTGATCGTGTAAGGACCCTTGCTGTCTATGGGAGGGTCAGAGAGCTCTCAGATTCCATCAAAAATATCTTAAATTGTGTTTCCGAAGATGAACGAAGGTCTTACGGGTTTGGAACAACATGAGGTTGAGTAATTAACAACAGAATTTTCATTTTTGGGTGAACTAACCCTTTAAACACACCCCATGAAAGTTGACCAAAATTCTCTCTTTTCCTCCCCAGCCAAGTGCTGGCAGTTGCAGCTCAAGACCCAAAGTGTCATGGGGCGACAGGTTAACCATCTAGCCAGACTGAAACATGAATGAGCATCAGATTTGCCGGTTATATCCGAACGCTTCAAGACATCTGGAGCGGCACAATGACTTCACAGATTTGTCCGAGAGGCTGGTGGACTGCACCAGCACCACTTCAGAAGACCACAGAGATTTGCACAGTTAATGCCAATGGAGAGTGAATACAGTCACACACACACACACACACACACAGACACACACACCCTCTCTATGATGGAGTGCCAGAACAGCTTATTGATTAGATGCTGGATGTAAGTGTTAAAGGGTCATATTATATTTTTCAAAGCATCGTGTTTTCATAATTTTTTTTTGCCTCTGAGGTCCACTCATAATATTGGATTTTGATTAATATTTTGCGCCCTCTCTCTGACCCTCAGAATTAAAAAAGCCAATTTTGAAAAAAATAAAATATTTTGAAGAATGCTGGTAACAAAACTGTTTTGGTGCCTAGTGACTTGCACTGAATTAAAAAAAAAAATATATATAAAAATCTCTAAATATGGTTTTGTATGTTCCGCAGAAGAAAGTCAGTCATACATGCTTGGAACGACATGAGGGCGAGTAAATGATGACAGAATGTTCAATTTTGGGTGAATTATCTCGTTGGGTCTGTGGAATAAACACCCTCTTCACATGTGAAATGAGTAACAGCACTTTACTGTGAGCTGCGGGTTTGCTTTCAGGTCTAATATAGTTTGTGATATATTAGACGACAAACTATATTAGATATAGTTTGTCTCATCCTTCGACAATAGCCTCTTGGCAAAGCAGCATTTTTTGTGACATTTGTGTGATTCATAAAACAATCTGCACTAAAACGTGCAACTCAAACTGTTAAAAGGGTCATATGATGTTGCTAAAAAGAACATTATTTTGTGTATTTGGTGTAATGCAATGCGTTTATGTGGCTTAATGTTCAAAAAACACATTATTTCCACATACTGTACATTATTGTTTCTCCTCTATGCCCTGCCTTTCCGAAATGTTTCGATTTTCACAAAGCTCATCGGTCTGAAAAGCGAGGTGTGCTGTGATTGGCCAGCTATCCAGTGTGTTGTGATTGGCCGAATTCCTCAAGCGTGTGACGGAAATGTTACGCCCCTTGCCATATTTTGATGCCATGTCCCAGTGCGACGAGACAAAAACATTAAAACCCATTATAAACTAGGTATTTGTTGCATCTAGTGGGGAAGTAATTACTGATTATAATAAACGAGGCATTTGTTGCATCCAGTGGGGACATAATTACTGATTATAATGACTTATACTGTCTTTTTACGCGTTGCGTTGAGTATCACGCCGCGTAAACACAAAACCATGCTGTGATCGGAGAAACAACAAACAAGCGCTACTCTACACTGCTCAA
>NW_015509014.1:9752-11465 GCF_001515645.1 Sinocyclocheilus grahami | reverse complement strand
GAAAATAAGAGAATGATTGAGAATAACACACAGCAGCAAATCATGCACAATAAACCAGGAACATATATTAAAACGTAATTAGGGTCATTTTTGCTTCCATGTTGACTTTAACACCAAGTTGTTTTTAACAGAAGAAAACGCATTGTAATGGACAGGAAAGTCAAATTGTGAAATGCGTGTTTACCCAATTTGCGTTTTACTGGTATTGCATAATATCATTTGCAGAAACAACTGTTGCTCAATTACAACATTGCACATTGTTTTTCATTTTAAATCTACACATTTAAAAACAGCTGCTCTTATTGGACCAAAAATAATAATTCTCAAGGGATCATTCTGGAATCCCAGAGACTTGATTTATATCAAATCAATGGGGTTTCTTCAGAATACATAGATATGTCTTCAGATGCATAGAATCAATATTTATCCACCAGTGAGGAAAAGTCAAACTACTATCACATTACTTAAATATTAGAAGACATGCATCAAATATAGCAGTGGTTCTGAATTGGTGGTTTGTGACCCTTAACAAGTTGTGGGCAGCAGAGGGAAAAAAAGCAATGTTAGATAAGGTCAATGCAAATAATAAAACACAACTGGCTAACACTGTAGAATAAAGGTTTAACTTTATTCTACAAAAAACCGGTTATATTAATCATTTTGCTAAGTTGGTTGCGATTTTAATAACTATTTTCACCATTGGTCGTAACGCAAAACCAGTTTTGAAGAACCACTGCTACATTGTACTATTAGACACTGAACTACTATTAAATGTGCATGTAAAAAGACATGTTTGCAGCCATTTAAAGTGAATTCTGACAGTTGCATGGCTGTGAACATGCCTTTGCATGCTTGACAAGTGATTTCCGAGTGGGCTAGAAGACGCACGCGCGCACCACAGGTGCCAACTAACACTGGGCAGATGTTTCAGACACAATAACACCACCACCAACACAAATCATGACACCAGCAATAAACTACACAATAAAAATGCAACTCACACCTTGAAAGCAATATCAAAATACTCAGAGATCGAGGCGCATCGCTCCAGCACATTTCTCGATGTTCCGTTTTTAACCCCATTCTCCGTCAATGTTGCTTTTTTGATTGACATCGCGCAAACAAATATCTTCAATGATCTTCTCGAGACGCGCCGGTGACTATATCACAAATGCATCACATAGTGCATCTAAAACGCGCCCAAACTTCATCAGATGCTGGAGGAGGATGAGGACAGATCAGTGGACATGAAGAGAAACACACACACACACAGCTCGCTCCACAACACACATGAGCAACAGGCTCACACACAGGTGCCAGATCACATCTGATCACACTGATTGAGAGGAGACCGACCAATGACACCCATCAAGCGACGCGACGCGACTAAATTAGACGCGCCCAACATAATCAGCGAACTCTCGGCGCAGCGAGCGCGCTGCTTCGTTGATTATAATAGGAGCGCTGTGGTTTTGTCGCGTCGCGTCTGTTGAGCGGCAGATGCTGCCCAATATGTTTTTTTGTTATTTTTTAATGTCACATAAAACTGTTATTTCTGCAGGGGGCGCTTCAGGGCTCAGAAAGCCCATCCTCCGTTCAGTCTCATTCAAATCTTAGGATGTTTATTTTTATTTTTATTAGAGACATTTGTACACCAGAACGTTTAATCGTTCAAATGTATTCTGACTCCTGAAATACAAAAAAAAAAAAAAA
>NW_015509014.1:5607-6699 GCF_001515645.1 Sinocyclocheilus grahami | reverse complement strand
TCCCCGTCGCTGAATTCTCAAATCTACGCAGCGTGATTTCTGTCGCACAGCTGAACTGTGATGAATAAATGAGCCTGAGCTTTAGTAGTTTAGAGTTGTAAAGACAGATTAGTCACTTTCATGTCGACACCTGCTACTGGCGTCAACAAGAATTAGTTTGGGGGGTGGGGACAGAAAGCATCTCTGCACACTCATATTAGGGGTTTTGACTGCAGCTTGTTGGTCAGACTGATGGCGGGATGATAATAAAATGGGTGAAAAAAGTCCCATAGACTTCTAATTAGGACCTTGTCATATTTACAGACCAGAATCTCATAGAGTGATAGTAGCCTGAGCGTGGGCTCTTTTGACTTGGGACTGTTAGCAATCACCAGGCAACAACCTAGAATAACACCTAGAAATGCAATAGGCTAAAAACAGTCCTTACACATTAGAAACTGTGCAGCAACATCCTGGGAATTCCCAGAACACTACTGCAGACACTTACAGTACAGACGGCCGAGAAACAACCCAAACAGTGTAAAAACATGGCAAGAAACTGTACGGTACATCTTAGGAAATTCACGGACAGCCAACCAGAATACACCAGCAACAGCATATCAACATGATACACTCTTCTCGGCTTAGTAACTACATAGCAACACCCTAGTAACCATCTAGAAATGCCCTAGCAACATTTAGAGCACCTTAACATCTGCATAGCAAATCCCTGGCAACCACCCAGCACAAGAGAAATGTTCTAGCAACCAACCCAACACCTTACAAACTACCTAGAAATGACCTAATACAGTATCCACCTGGAACCTAGCAACCAACTAGTATCGTTCTAGCAACGACCCAAAGCACCCAAGTAACAATCTAGAAACACAAGCAGCCATCAAAAGCCCCTGGCAACAACCTGCATAGCAACCCAAACCTCTCTAGTATAGGCCAAAGTATACTTCGGTTTTTACACGTACGCAAGGGTCTGCGTACTGCGCATGTGACGCAAATTTCATCACCACACTGTAAAAAAAAAAAATTGGACATTTACGGTAAAATACCGTATGTTTGCCAGAACTTCACCGTAAAAAATATGGTAGCAACATTTTA
>NW_015509014.1:5078-5597 GCF_001515645.1 Sinocyclocheilus grahami | reverse complement strand
TCTGTGACCTTCTGCAGAGAGACTCACCGTGAAGCCGATGCCCACCGTAGCAGAGAAGGATCCTGGGATGAATTTTCCCTGGTCAAACTGCACTAGCAGAGATGTCTTCCCCACTCCACTGTCTCCAACTAGTATGGTCTGCAGCAGACAGATGCACAAACAGATGGAGGGTCGAATGAAGATAAAGGTACTGTGACACTTTTGTGCTTGTCAGATGTTAGTAGATCATAGTAAATGTGAGTCTCTACTCCTGTGGCTCCTCTGTTAGGACACATGTATGAACTGACTACATCAAAACACCAGCTGATTAAAAGATAGTGAAGAGAAAACATCCTGCTGCATTTGAACACAGATGCCACTTAGTTTGCCATTATGTTGTCTAGGCTAAATTTACATTGCCACAACAAACTCCAGCAAACATGGTTGTTGGGTTTTGCTGGATCAGTGTGTTGGTAACTGTATGAATTTCTATCCTCTGCTGAACATAAAAGAAGATATTTTGAAGAATGTTGGTAACCA
>NW_015509014.1:4770-5068 GCF_001515645.1 Sinocyclocheilus grahami | reverse complement strand
AAAGGAAAACTTGAAATCGCATCATATGACCCCTTTAAGATCAGACCAAAACAATCATGGACGTTGTTAAAAATGGTCTCTTAACATCAAGGAAAGCACACTTCTATTGTTAGTTAACCAAGGTAAAGGCCTATTTACACCAAGAACAATCACTGTATAATCATTCTAATTCTATGAGAAGCCAGCTAACGGATGTTCTGAGAACATTGGCTAACATGTTAGAATGTTCAATTGAATGTTGTTCGAAGTTCTCGAAAAGCATTATTTATATATTGTTCATTTAACTTTTTTTTTTTTT
>NW_015509014.1:0-460 GCF_001515645.1 Sinocyclocheilus grahami | reverse complement strand
TGTGTGTGTGTGTGTGTAATTTGAGGGAAACCACTTTTTTCCCACTTACTTTTTAATATTAATATTATTTTGAATTAAAATACGAATATCTAATATTTGTCTTCGTTTACTTAAATCACAGTCAAAGAGTTACGTCTGAAAAATGTAAATGTATTACCTAAAATACTTAGTTTTATATTTATTTTTTACATTTCCATAAATTTTTCTTACCCCACTCATTAAAACAATTAAAAAGTATTATTATTATTATTATTTATTTATACACATAAAATGATTATTGTCATGTATGTATGCATTTATTTATATATACATTTTTGAAATTTTATTATTATTATTTTGCAGTGTATCTGGTCCTGAGCATTGTATTTTCTCCCCATAGAGAACGAATGTCACCCGAGCGTCCTGAGAGAGCAGTATCTGTGACCTTCTGCAGAGAGACTCACCGTGAAGCCGATGCCCA
>NW_015509013.1:16550-17329 GCF_001515645.1 Sinocyclocheilus grahami | reverse complement strand
TTTTTTTTAACGCTTTACATATAAATTACATTTCCTGAGAAACGCACTTTCTCTGCAACCCTGTTACATTGTGACATTTCCCTCCTTATCAAGAATTATGGTTTGATCTTTCTGGTATCATATTTAAGGGATTTTTTAACCATTCAGCTTAGTTAGTGGTACAGAGTTAAGTAATGTTCTTTATACTTATCACTTCACTAGTTCAACCCAGTTATTAGAAAAATTGACACAAAGCACAAGAATTTTGAATGTAACTCATGGTGTCATAATACTTGCTTTCATTGTAAATAATTATGTTTTCATGGTCAGTTTTATGCTTTACATTTCTGAGAAACGCACTTTCTTTTCAACCCTGTTATACTGTGACATTTTGAAAATGATGATTTGATCTTATTTAATAATTATTATTATTAGTAATTAGTAAGTAAGTAATTAATTAGTAATTAGTAAGCTTAGTTAGCTTAGTTACAGAGGTAGGTGATGGTCTTTATCACTGTCACTTCAATAGTTCATCCCTGTTATTAGAAAAATTCTTGACCCAAAGCACAATAATTTTGACTTCTACTAATGGTGATATGATATTTGCTTTCATTGAAAATAATTATGCTTTTATGGTCAGTTTCACAATATAGATTTTTTTTATTTTTATTTTATTTTATTTTTTGCTTAATGCTTTATATTTTTGAGAAATGCACTTTCTCTTCTACCATATTATACTGTGACATTTCACTAATTTTAAAAGAATGGTTTGATTTTTTCCGTCCTTATATTCCTCTAAT
>NW_015509013.1:13982-16011 GCF_001515645.1 Sinocyclocheilus grahami | reverse complement strand
GGTGGAATTAGATTCCTGTATTAATTATAATCTAACACCATAAACACCCTGCTGGGCCGAAGACACAGCTCTCACTTAGGTTGCCAGATTGAGACCCCCTGGCAAGAGAGAAAATACAATTGTGGGTCCGCTTACTCGCCCCCTCTCCCGCAGAGCGCTGGAGGAGCGTCCAACTCACACACACGAACACCGAGAGGAGATCCGCTTATAACAGCTGGTCTTGGATCAGCTTCCTGCCCTCCAGCTGGGGCAGTAACAATTATAAGACATAAAGTAAAACTGGGCTAGGATGAAGAAACATGGCAGATCGGGAAACGAATAAACAAGGCCTGCAGTCAAACTGTACAAAACTTAGTGTTGCCTATTAAGTCTTCTAAAGTCATATGATAGCTTCGTGTGAGAACAGTACAAAAGTGGTTGTTCACTGAAATTCCTCCCTTCAGTCATTCAAATCTGGTGCATTAATAATACATATGTACAAGTCTTTTTAATATATGGAGAAAGGAGGAACAAATAATATGGGCACTTAATCTCTATACTGGTAGATGTTGTAACTACGCCGTTCTGGTGGCAAAAAAGCATCTTTCTCCATTGAAGGATATTCAAATGTAGCCGTGTATTCTGATACACATTTGTTGAATATATATGTTTTTTTTTTCAGTGACCAGCTTACATTTTCTTTTAAAAGTGAGTCATATCCAATATCTGCGTTTATGTTACACACTTGTTGAAATGACCCTAGACACACTGACCTGGAAACAGGGTTGCCAGATTTGGAAAACAAAACTAGCCCAAAACTATAGCCCAGTCACTTTTTTTCATGGTTTTCTCCTTCGTCAGGGGTCCCCTCCATGGTCTGAGGGAAGGGTGAAATGCTTCAACCCACAGACTAAAAAAACAACCTGCAGAAACAGTGTAAAAGTAGCCCAATTAACCCCAAAATTGGCAACAGAAAAGTGTCCACCTGGAAATGGCCTAGTGCATGATTGTAATAACGCAATATGGCTTAGTGCAATTATTAAATCACAAAAGCTCCACTTTAATAATATTAAAATACATATTAGGCGCTTTTTGTGTTTTAGAGTAAAGCATGGCACTGTGTTCATTTAAGAGCAAGCAGCTAATTATTTCAGTCTCTCACAGTAAACAATGCTCACAGTAAACAGTTGCATTTTAAAATGCAATAGGCCTACATGCCAACCATTTTCCAAGATTTGGAATGAGAATTATTTATAAATCTGTTGTCAACAAAAGAGAAGCTTTAAGGTTCTCCTTGCAGTTTTTAAGTAAAATAAAATCTCTGTGGTTTAATGTTTGAAAGCAAATAAATTAACAGAGCCAAGAATAATATAAATTGTAATTTTACTGTTGTAAAATGGAATTATTATTGAATACATTGTATTTTATAGTACAATAGTATTATTACTATTGTACTTTTCAAATTATAAAAGACAAAATAATAATTATTACTTTTTTGCATTAAATTGTGTAGCCCTACACACAAACAAAGCCTAGAGTGCTTAAAAATTGCATTATAAATTGCAATTGTAATTAGACAAATCACAATTAGATTTATTTCCCAAATCACAGTAGTAAGCAGTACTATGGCGCATAAGCAGATTAAATGAGACTGTATGAATTCATATGAATTAGCCACCAATTCGCATTAAAAAAGTAAAAGTGTTATGAATTGCCAGGAGAGTATGTTTTTTAAAGGGGTCATGAACTGAGAAATCAAAATCTTTTGATATATAAGGTTATTGTGGTATAAAACATCCTGTAAGTTTCAGAACTCAAAACTTACTCTTTAGTCTAAAAACAGCTTATATCGAAACCAATCTGCTAAAATGACAGTTTGTGGAATGTACCACTCTTTGACGTAATAGTGTGGATAAGTAGGCTACCGCCTCCACAGAAGAAGATATATGGGATCTGACAGTAATGTCGCAATACAAGTGTGAGTAACTGTTGTTATTACGTGGTAACTATTGCTTTGTCTCTTCTTACAGATCATTTGATATGTATTGAG
>NW_015509013.1:12911-13797 GCF_001515645.1 Sinocyclocheilus grahami | reverse complement strand
CAATCACAGCAGTGGGTGTTTACTTCCGAGTCTACAATCCTCCACGTCTACTCAAACAGAACGTTCTGATGAGGGGGGTTATTATACTATTACTTAAAATGATTATGTTTTTTGATGTAAAAATCTTGATAGCATTAGAAGTGGACCTCAGAGAACAGTAGAAAATAAAAAAACAAAGGCAGTTCATGACCCCTTTGATGAAATAACGCAAAGACAGCATCAAGCCTGGTAAAAAAAAAAAAGATTAATAAACAAATAAAATAATTATGGCTGGTACATTTTCTCAAGACACGTGAAGTGAAGAGTTAGTTTTGGCTTATAAGGGTCCATTTCTCAGCTGGGATCCTACCTTGAAGGCAGCTGCCCATGTACGCAGTTGGCAGCAACTTGCTAAGTTTTGGAACGCATGTCGTGTTTGCATATGATGAAAGCATACGCCATCATTATTTATGCCTATATTGATGCACTGCAGTGGTTTGGTGTTCAGATCAGAGCTATTCGTCTCTCTCTGAAACACTATTAATTGTTCAGGGAGCCTCTATGCTGCTAAGTTTACAGAAATCCCAATATCTCTCATCTCGTTGTCAGTTGTTTCATTCTCTCTCTCCCGCTCTCGGTTTCTCTTTTCTTCTTGTCTCTCTCCAACGCATATCCCTGTCTCCAGTGGCCTGTTATATTGTTGAGTAAAACAGTTTTTAAACTGGATGCATTGTTCCTGCAGTTTAGCTTAATATGTTTCCTCTCTCCGTGGTGGATTGTTTGGAGTGCGCAGCCCCAGAGGAGGCCACACAATCCCGCTCTTTTAGCTCCTCCATATGCTGCAGTGCTGTGGACCAAAATAATCAGAAGATGTAATCAATAAACGGGACAGACTCGTTCACTACAA
>NW_015509013.1:10688-11515 GCF_001515645.1 Sinocyclocheilus grahami | reverse complement strand
ATAACCGCGATAAGCAACACAAGGACGTACACTCTCAAACCCTTCACTAGAGAGCGGTGAAATTTTAAACCAATTTTATGTTTGTCAAGAGCAACAACACTAGATCACTCTCCTTTATACCAACAAAGCTGCAAGTGCACCAGATCCACTTTGTTGATTAAAAGGGGGTGTTGTAGTTTAGTTGTGTTGCTTTCCTCTCACACCATACCTATCTGCAAGCAAGCAACTTCACTAAACTAGAAAAGTTGAATGGTCCTGTTATAATCAGCAATGCTGGCTACAGATCAAGCTTTATTTCAGAGCGTTCTGAACACCTTTGTTGACTGAAACCACACTGTTCCAGTTTTGTCGCATTTAGCTGGCTCTCATTAGCCTTACACACACTGAACAAAACTTACATTCACAGAGGTCCACACAAACAAGCCCGCCGGTCATCGTGCCTCTCACAGGAAGTCCTACTTTACCCCCTTCTGTGAAACCTTCTATACACACTTATGGTGTAATATACATAGGCACACAGAGTTATGTGCTCTCACACACAACACATCCCTCTGTCTGTCTATGTGTTGAATGCAGCTGCAGGTGTGTGTGGAAGGCTAATGTGTTAGCCTCATGACGGAGGATTTTCTGCCCGTATCTCAGCAGAGTGATGAAAAACATAAAATTGCTTTACTAATGAAAAGTAAATGCATGTAGCAACTCCCCCACTCGGCATTTCCTTGCCTAGAATAAATGCCTTTCAGTGTATTTTTGTAATGTTCAAATGCTGCATTATTAGGCTTAAGCAGAGGGCAGTGACCTGCTTACACACACACACACACACACAC
>NW_015509013.1:5847-6821 GCF_001515645.1 Sinocyclocheilus grahami | reverse complement strand
CTGTTTTTTAAATCAAATCTTTGCATAGCTATGACAGGAAACACTAGCATCTAACAATGTCAAAATAACAGTTAATCGTAAAAAATAAAGCATATACATAAACCAAAATAGAAAATAAAACAGTTATCAAATAAGCATGTGTCCGATTCTGTGTCCTAATAAACTCCTGAAACATTGTTGTCTCATATTTTAGAGCAGTCAGTGCAATTCTGGAACGAAATCAATCAAATCTGTATGTTTGTGAAAATATTCAGATGTAACTCCTTTTGTAATCGTTAACATTTTCATAAGTAACAATTTAATTACACATTTTTCTCAGTAACTAACAGATTACAGTTACATTTATTTTGTGATTAAATTACGTAACTCTGTTACATGTAACTAGATACTCCCCAACATTGCTGGTAGATTAGCCTATATATACAATACTCCAGATAATTTGGTCTTGGAGAAACTGATAAAGCATTGCTTGAGTTCATAGGAGATAGCCTACCTTTTTCACATGAGAAAACTGTCAGACAAGCCAAAGTCTCATTTTTGTCTCACTGCTGTTTTTGATAAACAATCTCATTTGTGATTTTATTTCCTACGGGCATTCGTTTAGGTGCGTAGCATGATTTATTCCCCTTCCACCAGAGGGCACAGTTCTGCTAATTACACATGCACCGAAACACACTGATGTCAGCTGAGCTAAATCTCATAGGAACCGATATAAATGTGTTAATTCTCCATGAACCTATAAACACTGGTGTATCCGTCTGTCAAAATCATTAGCTGAAAGAAATCCAATCTATGGAAAGAGCACAGAGGGGGAAGTCATTGAGCCAGCAGTTCTTCGTTCGCTCTAGGAAATGTAGATGAGATCATTAAGCAGCAATAGAAAGCAGTGGTTTTCATTGTGTTCTGCAAAGATGAACATTTCTATCCTGAGATTTTTACAGTTTGATAAAAACCTATTGATAAAAGTGTAAAAA
>NW_015509013.1:4226-5535 GCF_001515645.1 Sinocyclocheilus grahami | reverse complement strand
TTTTTTCATTGTACATTTTCATGGAAATACTTCCATATTACCATTTTCTAAAAAAAAAAAAGAAAGTACTTCAGCTACTATGCTACTGCCATGTTTTTAGGCTTGGACCATGGTAGTAAGAAGGTATATTCAGTACCATCCTAAATATCAAAGCACCATAATACTGCAATATTATACTGTGTTTCATGGTGCTGCAACAGTATGCAAGGGTCATATTCATGGTATTTAAATTGTACTGTAAAATACCTTGAAGAATACTATGGTATTTTATATTAAAATAATGTAAATATACACACACATGCACGCACACATTAAAACAAATAATAGATTTTTTTTTAATGCCAAAATTCACACTGTAAAAAAATATGATTGGAGTAAATTTGACAAAAAATACTACTTTAATATTTCTATCACAAAATTTCATGTTTAATTCGATGAGTTATACTTGCTGGTTTTGAGTGGACAAATTTAGAAATTTTGTGTCAATATGATCATTCAGCAGCAATAGAAACCAGTGATTTATATTAGGTTCTGTAAAGATGAACATTTATAATATCTAGATTTTTAAGATAATGTTTTGATAAAACATTGTTCAAAGTGCCAAAAAAAAAGACTTCCACTAACTTAATTAATGGATCTTATCTATGTTGCTGTTTAATTACCATACTCATGCACCATGGTATTTAAATATGTATTAGAAGTTCCTCTCATCTTTCCATTATTATTATTATTATTATTATTATTATTTTAATTAAAATATTTCCATGGAAAAGTTTGATTGCCATATTCAAATAAGCATCAAATTACAAAAAATACCATAAGGTGACATGGTACTGCCATTTTAAATTTCTATATAATTTCAGTACCATGCTATATAATAAAATGCTTTTGTAATACCATATGGTGCCATTTTTAAAGTTACTGCAACAGTACAAATTCCAGGTTATTTATATGGTGCTATAAGATACCGCAAGTAATAATATGATGGTATTGTCATGTTTTCTTTACATTATGTATTTTTAAAACAGTTGTTTTTGCAAAAGCCAAAGCCCTTTTGCACACGTGAATGACAGTCAGTGACCACTAGATGGTGCTGTGTGAAGAGATTTAGTGATGATGATGATGGTGGTAGTGGGGGATGGGTGTGTGTGGGTGTTTCTTTAAAACCCTGCAGTGTCCACACACTCTGCCCTTATATCACACATTTGGGCTTGGGAATCTCGTGCAGCTTAATGTTTCCGTGTTACCCAAGTCTGCTTTAAATAAGGGAAGTTGTGGCCTAATGGTTAGAGAGTTGGACTCGTAACCC
>NW_015509013.1:0-728 GCF_001515645.1 Sinocyclocheilus grahami | reverse complement strand
CAGTTCCTGAATTCACAGGCTGAGAGAGTGAAGCGGGTTGTGTTCCATTTCTCTGCCAGAGCAAATTCTAAAGCTGGTGTGAGAGGTCAGATCAGTCAACACACACTCACTCACATATATGTCTCACACCTTCGCTGGGCCACCATCAGTCATATATAGTTATATAGTGTTAAATGCTGGTGTTTGAGTCATCCAATATCCACTTAGTAACCCAGAAAATGTGTCTATGTTAAGAACGGAATACTAAGATACTGAGTCATGTTGTTTTTAGAAATACATTTGGTTATTTTAAATTTAGAATTCAAGTTTTCTTGTAGCAATCCCATTAAACAATGAGTAAAAACATGGGTATCTCTTCTGATAAGCTCAGTTTGAGTGCATTGCATTGTGGGATACTATAGTAATATATGTTATTCTGTGTAAATCTAATTTTAATAGTCATCATATTCATGATATTTTAATTTATTATCATAATGATAAACAGGTTGGTTTCTAGCGCAAATTGTTTCACCATTTACTGAGCTTTGTTATTCTTATAGTTATGTACCTATAGCAGCTAATGAAACAGAAGTCTCACATATTCACAGGAAATAGCTTAATTCCATGTTAAAAAAATTGTGTGGATACTGCACTTTTTGGTAAGTGTGGTTAGTCATCTGATATGGTATACTACAGAAATAATCTAGGTAGTGTGGTATTAATATAGTATGCTAAAATGTGGTAGAATG
>NW_015509012.1:15715-16139 GCF_001515645.1 Sinocyclocheilus grahami | reverse complement strand
CAGAGCATGACACATTTACATTTACAACAATCAGATGTTATCTTATGTTTAATGTACAGTAATCAGGACAGGATTTTGAAAAACATCATTATTGCTTTATTAATGCAGTGTAGCCTTGTGATTTAAAATCAAAGCTGGCAAACTAATGGTTCAAACCCCACAAGGGTCAGTTTATGAACTCTGGCCAGTGACCTTGACCCAAGGTTGCTCCAGAGGAACTGTCCCTGTAAAAATTGTAATGTTAAACAACAGATTATTATAATTTATCCAAATTTAAATAAATCTAAACATAAAAATGAATGTTCAGCAAAAAGAAAATAATAATAATAATTATTATATTTTTGTCTTTTTTCTGAACATAGTTTTACTACCATTTAATAATAATTATATATATACAGTGGGTACGGAAAGTATTCAGACCCCC
>NW_015509012.1:6657-7591 GCF_001515645.1 Sinocyclocheilus grahami | reverse complement strand
AAAGTGACCTTCGACTGCAATTCTCATGCTTTGTGTGTCCGGGTCTCACTTCATTTCCATAATTGTCTAGACATCTGATTAGGTGAGATCCGTTCGGCCACCTGAGAGCGGCACAATAGAGTTATCTCCTTTACAAATCCTGCTCTGTGAGAAACCGTGACTCAGTTTGAAGACGTACAGTATGTGCTCCTCTCATTACATCTATAGTCGACTCTCTCCCAGGATTGACCACAGAGGATTCCATTATTCTCCAGTTTTCTTTCGCCACACTTTTCACACAGTTCATTCCCTCAGCCAGACAAAAATGAGCTGATAAGGGCAGCAGTGGACACAGAACAAACGACGGTTCAGTTACTTTGACTTATGTTTGCTCTCTCTCAGTCAATGCATGTCGATGTCTGGAGCCGATCCTGAGAGATGTGCAAAAACTAGCCATATCGGTTGTGTTATCTGCTCCTTTACTGCATGAAAGTGGAGAAAATCCTCACAGTCCTGATCATAACCAAACTGATAATTGGCCTGTTTTCCAATGGCGATACAACTGCCTTACTGACTTGGTAACACTTTAAAATAAGGTCTAATTTGTTAAGATTAGTTAATGCATTAACAGACATGAACTAACAATGAACAATATAGTTTTACAGAATTTATTCATCTTTGTTAACGTTAGTTAATAAAACATATTACTGTTCATGTTAGTTCACACCACATTAACTAATGTTAATAGATACAAGTTTTAATCATGTATTAGGAAGTTTTGAATTTAGCATTTATTAATCTTAGTTACTATTATGTAAATGTTGTTTGGGTTAACCAATATAGTTAATTAATGTTAACAAATGAAACCTTATTGTAAAGTGTTACCACTGACTTTAGCTTATGCTGCTTTTAAGGGCACTTGTGAAGGTCCTATGTTTGAGATGGGCAGTCTATA
>NW_015509012.1:5162-5911 GCF_001515645.1 Sinocyclocheilus grahami | reverse complement strand
AAAATGTTTGTTTTATAAAAAAAATACTATTTCAGTCTTTCTTTTTATAAAAAAAAAATCTCAACTTTCAAACAGTAGAGTAGCTGATAGTTATGACTCTTCTTGAGGGAATGCATGACTCTTTCTTGGAAGGACAATTCATACTTTTAGCCCCTGTATGCATCACGCATCCTGAAGACCCTTTCATGGAAGGACGTGCAGAGAATACCACTGTGCAATAGTCTACAGTAAGAGGCAAAACACAGTCCCGGGAGCTTGTGAAATGAAAGTAGCAGCCATCCCGTATAGGACTATATTAAAATTCAGAAGGCAGTCAGAGTGCCAGCATTCACTTTAAATCTCAGAACATCCTGGAAGTTACGCCCTCACACTGATGTGCACTGACTGATGCTGAGAAAAACACTCCTGGAATGGTTGAGCTATTTCACTTGCAAAAAGAGTCAATTTGACTAAAACAGTTTTTGAGCTATTATGTTTAGAAGTCTAGTCATATTTCTCTGAATATGTTCACCTGGTGCATTCCAGTACAGTGTTAAAATTGCTATCATGCTGTAAATAAAAGCCGTGGTCATGAGCTCTGTGCACATAATCGAGTGAGTTTGTCATCTAGACAAGATTTTAAGGCATCGAAAGTACACTTCTGTTGTGATGTCTTTTCTAAACAAGTTTTGACCAGCTTTATCGTTTCAAAACTTGACTAATTGTACTGTTGTCACGAATTCGGTCCATGGACTTCCGTTTATTCACCA
>NW_015509012.1:0-1403 GCF_001515645.1 Sinocyclocheilus grahami | reverse complement strand
AATCTGAAGGACTACGTACTTATAAATATTTGAGTTGTGTTATGAATTGAGTTCTGTTGAGCTAGCATGGCTAGAAATGTTTGTATTGACATAAAATATGACACGATTTGATTAACACAGCTCTTAATGATTTAGAACAGAGTCTTTGCAATGAAGTTTTTAACACAAAACTGTATTGTCTTTTTTGATTTGCCACATTGGTTCAAACTTTAGTCCTGAATACTTCTAATGAATCTTGCAGTCAGTGAGATTTCGTCCCACTCCGAACTGGAATATGAGAAAGCCCATTAACTCCCACAACACTGTGAAGTCTTAATCACTTTGTACTTAAATCTGAGAGTCATTACAACTGTTCCAACATCAGTCAATAAGACCAAGACCATGATAATGATAATTACAGTCATTTGCAATGGTGCAGAGAGAACAGCATATTGTTCAGTGTATAAAGGCTGCCTGTAAAATGGTCCAGATTGCTTTTGGGGCGACGTAGGGGGTTACTGTGCGGCTTCAATTAAAGTCTGTTTCACAAGATGTGGCTCGGTAGAAGATTAAAATGGGTCTGTAAAGTGCAATAAGAGCTCTCCTTACAGCTATCAACTAGGCTTCAAGCTTTGACCTGTTATATATAACATATTCTGTGTTTTAAAGAATGACGTACTATCTTAAATAAATATATCACCATTCACTCCAGTTCTTTGTCCATAGATTCTGCATTCTCAGGCACACAGGATCAGTTTGTAACTGGCAGGCTTATGAATATGCATTAAGTGGGGAAATGGGTTATAATGAAGTTGAGAGATAGTGCTAATTAGTGTAATTATATGCATGGTATCCACTAAACTGCAAGGCACACCTTCAACGAAGAGGTAATTAAAGCAGTTGAAAAAGAGCAGTTTGGTCTGGCAGGAAAAACTTGGAAACGAAAACAACAGTCCAGACGACTTCCCGCTATACCATGTACATTAATCATTATTAAAAGGCTCATAAAGGGTTTTATAGCTCTAATTTCCTGCTGCATAAATGGGCACTGGCTGCAGTGAACCTGGGGGTGTGAAATATAGTTATGTTTGTTCCCTTTGGTTTCATAGCAGAGTGTTTCTTCGACTTTCAAAATTTCAATTTCCTTTTCATTACGCAAAAGGTGTGGGGGAGTCTAATTTCTAGAAGTCTACAGCTCCTGAGAGTTTTTAATTACAAGGTTGGTTGGTTGTTACTTCTTAACTGTAAGGTGCGTTTCACACAGCTACTGATAATCTACTGTATTCATTGTGCTTTGTATTGTACACAGACTGAAAACAAGAACGCAGGTCTTCCAACCATCAGTCATGAGTGTAAAGACTATTGCATACACTAACCGTACTTTTTTTTTTTTCTAAAGAAATGTATAGTTTTATTCAGTAAGG
>NW_015509011.1:16421-17362 GCF_001515645.1 Sinocyclocheilus grahami | reverse complement strand
GTTATTATTATTATTATTGTTGTTGTAAAAAAAAACAAAAAAAAACTAATAGTGATATATGTCTGACTCTGCCCTAATTCAGTTTCACACAGTATTTTACGGTGGTCTAGCTAAAGCCTTGAGCAATCATTTTACATGAAGGAAGACCTTTGTGTATATATTTTTTTACAATGCGTCCCATTTCAAATCTGAAGAAATGTTCCATTTAGTCCTCCGCATTGTTGCTTGCCATTAGATTTGCACGGTAATTTGAAAGGCCACAAACACAAATATGAAAACAAAGTGAAACCAAGCTTAACAATGCACATAACAACCAACCTGCTCTACAGACTTGATGCAAAACTGCATGAAAAATCCAAAATTTCTAAGGGCATATAAGGCCCAACTGCTTAAGGCCCAACATTTCTGACACTGCCAGAACTGCATCATTCACCACAAATCTGTGAGGAAGTCACACTAAGCAAACAAAGACTTTCTGACAAAATAAATCTTTTAAGATCTGTGGATGTTGTCTAAGATAACGACGACTTGGCAATGTTCCTACTTCCTACAGTGTGCACCTGCCTCAAGATGAACTACGTTCCTGAGTGTATTTCCATGTGTGTGTGTCTGAGGTCCCACACAGAAGAACTGGTGATTCCAAAGAAAAAGGAAGTGGAGAGAAAAAGAAAAGTGCAGGGTAGACTGAAATAGTCTGAAACAAAATTTAGTTTGGTCTCATTTCCCAAATGCTGCTCTCTTTCTCCCTCTCTTCCTCCCACAGACACAGTCACAAGTGTTCACAGTTTGATTTCTGTCAGTTCTCTTGAGTTTTGAGGCTTTTAATCAGTGTCTATTAGCTTTGAAGCCATCTATATGCTACTCCTACACTAACATATTATAATTGACAAAATAACCTTTAGATATACAGTGGGTACGGAAAGTATTCAGACCCCCTTAAA
>NW_015509011.1:13937-14700 GCF_001515645.1 Sinocyclocheilus grahami | reverse complement strand
CCACAACAGGAACAGGGGTAAACACACATAATCCAACAAGTAGACTCGACAAACATAGACTGCACAGACTAGGGCTAAATATACAGGATAACGAGGGACAAGACGAGACACACCTGGCATCAATGAACAATCAACGTGAGGGAGAAACTGGGTCACGGGAGCACAGGTCGGACACCGAGCTGAAGGCATTAGTGAGAAAATATATGCAGTGTCTGTACTAATGGTAAATTTGCTGAAATTAATGAAATTATTATTTCCCATTAACAATAAAACTAGCCAAGTTTGCATTTAAAATTTGACAGTATTGTACAGTTATTATATAATATATGATTCAATTTACAGCACCTTTAAGCAAAGACACACCTGATGTGAATTATTTATTTATCATTTCATATAAGTAGAGTTTAAAAAAAGTAAATTTTTATTTATTTTTTTGTAGAAAAGATACATTGCCATATTGCTCCAACCAAAGTGACTTGAACGTCCCTGATGTCGTAATTACGGCATCCTAAATCATACTGAAAATACAAACTTCCCGGGAAGACTTCGAGGCACCAATAGATCATTTCTGACATAATTACAGCCTGCTAGCTAAAAAAAAAAAAATTTCCAGCCAAACTTCCTGTTGCAATAGGAAATACATCAATACAGAAAATAAAATGCAATTTAATGGGGTTTAAAAAAAATCTCAAGACTTGCAAATGAATGTTTAATGGCTGTGAACCAAATGCTGAATAGACCAAGTATGCAATGTTTTAAACAG
>NW_015509011.1:11502-12709 GCF_001515645.1 Sinocyclocheilus grahami | reverse complement strand
ATATATTTTATGAGGGCTGCAAGCACAACTACAAAAGAAGAATTAAGAAGTAGAAAACTAACAAAAGAATACTGTAAACATGAGGCCCCATAACAACAAAATATACACACCAGTTATCTGACAGAAGCAACATCATTCATATAATGAGAATGAGATAATCTAGTTTTTGAATAAAGAGACTGATGGTCTTTTTATTAAATTACATCAAATGGACCCAAATGGCTATAAACCTCACAGACAAAACAATTAGCATAAAATGCTATTTTTTGTTTAATTACAGAAGCAAATCCAGAAAACACTGGACAAAGCTTTGGTAAATCTTGACAAAAAGGCCTCCTTAAAAAAAATAAATGGCTACACAAAACCAAGCAGTAAAATCCTTACAGATATTCTTGAGTGAAAATCTGTTTTGCAAATCCTCCTCCTACCTAACAGATTTTTCTAAAGGTCTGAAATACATGTTTTATTAAAGTAGACCTCAACAAGCAAAGGCGAAACACAGCAGACCTGAACCTGCAGAAGTTCACAGTGCCAGGCCTGACGGTTTTTGCAGATCCTCACACTTCCTTCTGCACTCCAGACTTTTCTTCATGAGCGTGATGAGTTTCAGCATCATTAAGCCCTCACCATTGTGCAACAAATTACTGTGTTGAAATGTAATTTAGCTGGTGGAGAACTACGTATATTCAGTGATCAAGAAAGACTGAAGCGAACCAACAATTGGTAATGCTACGGAGACAGATTTGAGGGTGTGTTCCTGCGTGTTTGGGAGAATCTGTCTGACAGATGGTTGTCACTAGGTTCTGGGCAGGGACTCAAAGTGATTTTGAGATGGTCATATTGATCTGAAGGCAGTTGGTCGAGGCTGGTTGGACTAAGCTGTACAGGCAGAATGGCCTTAAAAAAAATCACTACTGGTCTCCAGGTTCATCCGGGCATAAGGCAGTCGTTTCTCAGGATATCTTTAACAAAATGAGGCAGCGCTGGACTACTTTTTTTAAAAATGTGGTTAAATAAATCACATGTCTGAGTCAGTTGTTCATTCAGACATGTTCACAAATCTCTGCCACAATGCCCAAGTCAATTATGTAGTCATTAAAGGGTTAGTTTAAAGGGTATACGTTTCCGTTTCTGTTGAGAGTACGCGGTGCGCAACTTGGCAGCCGCTTCTCTTCACCTTTACTTTCTCTTTGCCTGTTTTTTTTTT
>NW_015509011.1:10254-10564 GCF_001515645.1 Sinocyclocheilus grahami | reverse complement strand
CTAGAGTCTTGTAATGTATTGATTTCAGTAATATATCAGGTTCCATTTGAGTAACAGACCAGGAAACGTGGTTGGAAAACCAAGACCTTGGCTGATATAAGAGAATGTCATTGCTGGGGCAATAAAAACACCTCATAAACTAAGTGCATGACTGGCACATTTAAAAATGCTCTTAAGTAGACCAGACATTTTATTAAAGCCTGAAAGTTATGTTGAAGGCAAGAAACATTATAACTAGGGATGCTCCGATCGATCGGCCGGAGAGCGGTATCGGCCGATAATCATATTTTATAACTCGATCGGTACTCAC
>NW_015509011.1:5802-7647 GCF_001515645.1 Sinocyclocheilus grahami | reverse complement strand
AATGATCTTTAAAATAGCATCATATGACCCCTTTAAAATAAATGCTGTTCTTTCTATTCATCAAAGAATCCTGAAAAAAATCATGGTTTCCACAACAGTTAAACTTATGACAAAAGCTTATGTTTTGTCTGTTCATCAAGATAATAAAATGTGTTTCTTCAAGCGTGTGCTTATGCATTTAAGCAACTACATTTCCTGTCAAATGTCAGTCTGATGTGTCTTACAGGTCGTCTGCTTCAATGGCTGATAGATGAGCACAATTACCCACCACTGCACAAAAAGCACCCGCATTTGGCTGGTGTTAATTTCACACCCTCAGACACAGAGCTGTATTCTAAAGTCTAACCTTAACTACATCAAAAGAAACCAAAAAAACTTTGTTTCTGTATTAGAACTAAAGGGGGGGGGGATTCTCCAAGGCACATATGTAATGGGCCACAATTCTATGTCTGGAGGAAAAAAGACAAACAAAAAAACGAAGTGATGAATCGTGGAGGAGTTCGGAGACGCAAGTAACTTTGACAATCTGATCCATTGCCATGGGCAAGAATGTGAAATGGAAAAGTTCTCATCAGGAATGGAGAGGCCTTCTTTTGAGGAAATAAATGGCACCCACACCTCCAGCTCACAGAGAGGAGACAGAGAGATAATGAAATGGCAGGCGGATGTTTATCGACTTTTATGAATTCTATTTGATCTTGCTTCTGTCGTCACTTGTTGGCAAAAACACACTACTCCTTTGTGCCGCTCGTGCCAAGGGTGGGCAGGACAGCAGAGGGAATGTGACAAGGAATGCAAGCAAGCAACAGATGGGAAACCGAGTGGCCAATTACATCGTGCTGTAAAAATCGCTGGGTGTGCGGCACGAGAGGAGGAGATGAGGTGATTCATTCAGACAAATAATACCGCTCTCATATATGCCTCCTGCTAGAACGGCATATATGTCACGCCAGGTTTCCAGCTAGCATGTGAGGTAAAATGTATGTGGATGAATGCAATACATAAACCACACAGAGGAAGCTGCTAATGTATAACGTTGAGTGATTTCGAATAAATGTTGTAGTGCCATGCGGTAGGCCACAGGCGTTCAGAAGCTTTTGCGGAGCGACTCTGTGATTGCCTCCCAAGGGCATCTCAACTGCCCTGAAATTCTATTTTCCAATGCTGAAAAGCCTGTTTATGCGCGACTGTTAATGCTCATAAAAGACGCTCTGATCACACCAATAAACTGTGCAAATCACTGAAGCACCGAAACATCCATTCACACCAAACTCAAGCATGCAGCAACACAGTCTGTCACTAGGCACGCTGATTAGCATGGATGTTAGTGGCGCACTAAAGAGGGCAGCTCATCCAGTGCCAGGTCCTTAGCAAAACATACAGTACTACCATCTGCATCATTTATGGTCAGTCATTCTTACTCGCATATGATCAAAAGGTTGAAAATTATAATGCCTGATCCCAACTGCTTCCGTCTTCTGTTCTCTTCATTCCTTTATTATGGTCTCACTGTTATAAGACTGAATAGTGATCAAAGTCCTCATGTATTTCTTTACAACATATCTACACAGTTTCAGAAATTGTGTTCAGGGTTGAGAGATAAGGTCGAACCAATGGCCTGTCATCTGGCAGGTGCCACTGATCATGTACATGTGTTTTCATGCCTTGCAAATGTAAATGTTTGGTTTTTGTATTATTTCTGTGAATCTTGTAAGAATCAGTTAGAATGGGTTGATAACTATAATTATCACAGTATGTCATTGTATTCCAGCAAATGTGTTTATGAATTTACAGCTGACATCATTCAATTATAGCTCGCTGAATAATTTTGATATTCTACTGTTG
>NW_015509011.1:5015-5665 GCF_001515645.1 Sinocyclocheilus grahami | reverse complement strand
TCATTCAATTATAGCTCGCTGAATAATTTTGATATTCTACTGTTGTAAATTAAAACCTCAATACATTTGTTTTTAACGGAAATTTTGAATGGAAATGATAAAATACATATTGGGTATTTGACGGAACATGATGTTACCAGATGATGTAACAGTCTGGAGATTGTACATAAGAAGAAAAAAAAAGTCTCAAAGGCTAAAAGAGAAATGTTGGCAGATTTAGTTCTACCACAACCAGTTCTAGCAACCACAAAAAACAGTTTTACAAATATACTATATCTGTTAAAATAATATAAAACACTTGGAAAACAACGGCTGCAAATCAAAGTCAGTATGGGGTTAAAAAAAAAATTTTCAAATATATTTTTTTGTAGTGAGGCCGGTGAAAAAATATCAAAAGGACAAGTACAAAGCTGAACAACTGGGCACTACTGAGCCTGGTGACAATGGCTGGGTCATTAATGTGTTTGTAATCTAGACCGATTAAGCTTCTTTTCCGTTTTGTTGTCAGTACAGTGAATGAGTTACATTTGTGCCAGTTACACAAATCTCTTGAATAGCCAGGAAAATTAATATGTTTAGCAAATGCAATAAAGGGGTCATATGATGATTTCTAGTTTTCCTTTTCTTTAGTGTGTTATGTAGCTATTTGT
>NW_015509011.1:2449-3423 GCF_001515645.1 Sinocyclocheilus grahami | reverse complement strand
TCTCTGTCATCAGTCACATAAGGTTTGTTCCTCTGTCTATGTACCAAATTAGCATTCGACTCATCGACTCTGCCCTGCGCTGCACTACTAAAAGCCACTGGCAGCAGATAGACACTGTGATCATAACGCTTCTGAGTGTACAGATTTAAACTTCAAATGGCCAGCGGTTACTTGGCCTTGCCTTGGAATAGTTTTTAAGAAATAGCTGATGCATGGAGACAAAACTGCAAGTAGCATGCTGACATGCAAACTGACGCATGTGAAGTATAGCAGTATGAAACGTTCAATCTGAAGATTTCGAAGACAACCTGAGTTAGCTTTCTGGCTTAAACCCAGTTGTGGTTTGCTGCAGTTTTTGTTCTGTGTAGGCGGAAGAGCCCACCTGAGCCGAACCCCCGGGCTAACAACTCTACTCAGTGGGTGAGGGGCAGCTGGGCTTCTAGCCAAAAGGTATAGCTGAGATTTTCACACAAAACCAACTACAAGCAACAACTTAAGTATTCAATTCAGCTTATGCAAACAGCAATGGAGGGAAGCAAATATTTTACTAGTGCTCCGAGTGCTAAGGTTCAAACAGGAAGGTCTGGCAGGGTCTCATCAAGCATTCCCTCTAATATTCCATTGTACACATTGGTTTCACAACTGAGGAGTGGGGAAGCAATTTTAGAGGGCAGAAATGACAGAACAAAGAAGGGAGAACAGACAAACAGACAGCAAGAGAGGGGTGAGACTGGGACTTACAAAAGCACACTCAATATGTCTGTGTCCTGTGAGGTTTGGACCATCTTCTTTGCTTCAAACCCGAAGGGCAGGAGACAGAAAGGACAAGTGACTGAGTCGGGATGGCATATAAACCAATTGATGATATGGAAGTAGATGCTGCTATAAGCTAAGTGAAGACTCTGTGCATATCCATCATGCCCCCTGCAACTGATAGGCTGTATTATGCTCTCCGAGAGTGTGTACGCTTGAAA
>NW_015509011.1:0-1517 GCF_001515645.1 Sinocyclocheilus grahami | reverse complement strand
CACAAAATAATGATCTTTAAAAAAGGATCATATGACCCCTTTAAAGATATCAATCAGCACATGGTGAAATCCAATCATGCCAACCACCTCAATCCTTTTAGTATGACATTCTCCCACTTCTACTTCATGCATAAAGGGGATAACAACATGCTGACATACAGTCCGGCTTAGACAATCATCAATCATAGTGGTGCTTGAACTTGACTCATCTCAAGTTGATGACTCCTGAGGGCTGGCACTTAGTGGATGAGATACCCCAACCATGCAAATCAGGTTTGTTTAACAACATTCCAACATCCTGTCTGCCCTCTGATCCTACCTCTGTTGTTTTTATGCAGATCTCCACCCATCGTTGTGAGCACCGCAGAGATGCTTAACTGTCCCAGAGAAGCCGTTAGCAATGCACAAGGCATTAGGGATGCTATTGAGCATGCTCCAGTTGAGCTGAGACAGCAGTCTCACTCGGGTCAGTGCTGAGCAATGCAGACTACAGGACTAGATGTCTCAAAAATGCTTCCATCATCTTTACCTCAGACATGAGTCCCCTGGGTATTCAGCCTGAAGCTTATTTGGACGGGACTAGTTTTCCTTGAGAAGGTCAGGTAAATTTGTGTTTTGCAGATGTACTTTCTGTAATCCCATCCAAAGCAGAAAGTTTTTTTTTTTTATCCTCACACAGCCTCAGTGAAACTTGTTTTGCAAATTTCCTAATGCTTTACTACAAACCTTTTGGTCTTCTAAGAAATCGTATCCCAGACAGGAATGTCTGTGATTGTAAAGCTAAATTTCTCAATCTGCTATCTATTGCACCTTATGGATTTTTTTGTTGTTGCCAGCTTTCCGAGTAGTGAAACAACTGTTGGTTCAAGTAAATTTTTTATATCAGATTAAATAGATGAATGCACCTTCTCTAACCCCACATCCAGAAAACAGACATTCCCATCTTAGTAGAGATGTCAGTCCCATTCAAATCAGTACTCTGCTACTTACTGTAACTCAAGCATCGTTTGGAAAATGAATCCCATCAAAAATAGTTATTTACTGTACATCTGATTTACTGTTCTGTGTTTTTCACACCTTGCTTCTATCTCCCTTGAGCTGATGTGTGTGCCAGAGGGTGTGTCGAAGTCAACTCTGATGGGGCAAGGTGTGTTTCCTGCTACAGATGACAAAGCAATGTGAATGATGGCATGTAGAAAGAACCAAATACATTATATTCTCTTGTAATTCCTGGCTACTATTCAAGACGGTTATGGCTTATTTCTGTTGCTACTTTTCCCCTCTTTCTGAATTAAAGTAACCTTGGCCTCATTGTCTGCAAGTAGCTCAAGCAGAGGACAATTATTGTGCAAATTGCGTGCCTCTGGGTTCTCAACTCTAAACAAGGGTCTCAGTTCTGTTTGTTGAGGACTATTCACCCTTTGTTCTGAGAGAGCCTACAAACTGCCTTTGCAGATGAGCATTTGGCATAATCAGGTTTATCTGTCTGCTACGGCAAGGGCATGGGGAACTCTGGG
>NW_015509010.1:16737-17369 GCF_001515645.1 Sinocyclocheilus grahami | reverse complement strand
CTCCGGCCTCAATTAATCGCTCTAGAGTTGTTGTTTTTAACAAACAGTAATTAAAAGTGCACGCCAACGTCCTTTAAATTGCATTTACGTCGAGGACCGCGCTCATGTGCCGCAAACGTGAAGGATTAGCTGTGCTGCTAGCGGGCTAATACTAATGCACTGCTAACGCTCTGCTCGCTGGTTACAGGGGAGCATGTGTTTGCTACCTCAGCACCCGCTGCTGCGTTACTCCTCAGTCCACATAACCCGAACACTTAGGCCTTACCTGTGTGTTTCCTTGCTCTTCAAAGTCGATGGCTACCCGAGCTGATAAGCGCCGACTGACTGAAACGCGTCGCGGTTTAGTGCTTCACATGTCGTGTTTTACACCAGCAACGCTTTAGCTAGACTTGTTTTTTTGTCTGTAAGCGAAATTAACAAATTGCTTCTTGCTGAGATTGGCTTAAACGGTCTTGCCGTTATGTGAAGTTAGCGCAAGGCATGAGAAATATTGAAGTACTCGTGCTAGTGTGAATAAAGTGTGTTGGAAAGCATGCAGTACATAACACTGGTTTTACATATCAATACATCCAGGGCAGGCTTCCCTTTGCAGGTTTACTCCATGCATTCCCCCTTTTATTAGCTGCATATGA
>NW_015509010.1:14613-16205 GCF_001515645.1 Sinocyclocheilus grahami | reverse complement strand
TATATATATATATATATATAAATAGTAATAATAATAGATAAATAAATACCAATAAAATAATTTTTACAAAGATTTTAGAAAAGCTGGCACAACATTAAAAGCTGAATGTCATACATTTACAGTTTTCACATTAGATCCATGTATACGAGAAGTTGAGAGTTCCATCGAGATAATGTCCAACAAATACACAGTCCAGTACGTCTGTCCATTGTGTGAGGAGGATTCCAACGATTGACTAGCATTTAATTGGATTTGAATTAATTAAATTAATCATTTTTTTTTTGCTAGAAAACAAATCAGTCAAATCAAGGGTTTAATCCACAAAAGATGCACAGATGTCATCAAATTAATAGAAATTTAAAGAACTATTATAAAATTTAGTTTGGCTCCCTTTGACTTTGATTTTGATTCTTTTTTTGTTAGATAACAATCACTTAAGTCAGGGTTTTAAACTGTTCAAAAATTGCAAATCTCATATAAAATTGAGAAATTTAAAGAACTATTATAAATGTAAGTGTTTTGTTCCTGACGTTGACGATCAACATTTAAACTCAAATTTTTTTATATATATATATATTTCATTGCTGTTTATGAGTCTTTGTGAACTGTTAAAGTGTACATCTGGAAGTGATATAAAGTCATTGAGCTACAAATGCTAAATACCACTTTCAAGCATATTGTCCCTTTTTGGCTGTTTTCTCCTGGATTAGATGCAGATCATGGAGCAGTCAGAGAGTGACCTTGAGAAGGGCTTTGCCAGTGGAAACACGGGAAGCTCCAGCAGCCCTGCATCCACTGAACCGCAAACACAAATGGATGTCTACAAAGCCTGTATATATAGGTGACATGAGTGTCTGAATTTATACTTTTTATAAATATACATTACATTTAGAAATATATTTTTTAAATAAATGATTAGTTTTATTCAGCAAGGATGCATTCAGCTGATCAAAAGTGACAGTGAAGACATTTGTAATTTTTACAGAAGATATCGATTTCAAATAAATGCTGTTCTTTTGAATTTTGTGTTCATGTGGCAGTAGCACAACTGTTGGATAATAAGAATTATTTCTTGAGGAGCAAATCAGCATATTAGTTCAAGAAGTGACTTGAACAGTGTCTTCTCTTACACACGGTTCTTCCCCTCCTCAGACATCCCCTCTTCCCTCTCTTGGCTCTGCTGTTTGAGAAGTGTGAGCAGTCTACTCAGGGCTCTGACTGCGTAACCTCTGCCAGTTTTGATGTTGACATTGAAAACTTTGTACGCAGTCAGGAGAAAGATGGCAAAGCCTTCTTTAGCGAAGACCCAGACCTTGACAACTTGGTAAGAGATGTGACCGGTGTCGAAATCGCTAATATTATTGTATATACCTCATAGCTTTGATCTTAACTTCGAACACTGGCAAGTGTCACAACGGTTTCCTTTCTATCAGATGGTCAAGGCCATCCAGGTGCTGAGGATTCATCTATTAGAGCTAGAGAAAGTCAGTGACCTGTGCAAGGACTTCTGCAGCCGTTACATTTCCTGCCTCAAGACTAAGATGAACAGTGAGACACTACTGAGTGGAGAGCCAGGCAGCCCATACTCTCCA
>NW_015509010.1:7251-12885 GCF_001515645.1 Sinocyclocheilus grahami | reverse complement strand
CCCACTGAGGAAGAGAAAAAGCAACTTGCAATTCAAACAAACCTGACTTTACTCCAAGTCAACAACTGGTAAGTCAATCCAGCAAGAACACGAAGTAGACAGTGACTGTTGTTCCAGCCTCTCCGGAATGAATTATTCTGAGATTAATTGATTGTGAAATTAACCACATAATAAAATACGTTGTGTACTGTAATAGAATTGTTCAATAATATCATAAAATCATAAGCTTTATTTTTCATACTTAATCCTGTCATTATTGCCACATTATTATATTTGTATAAACACATTTGTCTTTCATTTTTACATGATTACCAAAATAGCAGCCCACTTTGACAGCCCTGTTTTAAAGTTCCTAATCTTATGTTTTTATCTCCTTATGTATTAAAATGTTTAAATTAAGTTCTCAAATGCGGTGCATTTATGTATTTCCTTGAAATATTCAGACATTCTGCCTTGAAGTGCACCTGGGAAACGTACTTCTGAGTTGGGCATTTATTACGACGTCACTTATTAAAGTCCTAAACACAAAAGTAACATTAACAAAGCCAAATAATTATAGTGTGAACAGTAAACCCAAATAACTACATCTGAATTTAGAATGTAAAGAATATTAATTTCTATCACTTATTTATACATGATATCAAGTTGATGTTTATTAGCTGTTGTGTGCATCACACATTTAAAATCATTGAAATACAGCATGTGAAATTAAAATAACTTGCAAAGCCGTTCATTATAATTTATTACAGATTTAGTTCCCACGCACTTATCTATATATAGATTATATTATTCTTTATATAACAATGTCTTTTAATCTTCCATGCATAGCGAGTGATGCAAAAAATGGTCTTTTGGGTCTGTCCTGAAGGTTTATTAATGCTCGAAGACGGATCTTGCAGCCAATGCTAGATGCCAGCTCCACAGAGATGTCTAAAACCAAGAAGAAGACTCTTGCTCAGAGCCGCCCGCTACACCGCTTCTGGTCTGACTCCATCGCCTCATCTGGAACCCAGCAGCAACTCACAATGCCAGACGGTACTGCCTCAAAATAATGTGTTCTTACAGCACTCATGCTCCAATATTAAAACAAAGTCTGTTTTCTTGGTTTTATATTACAGATTTTCCTTTACTGAATGTGTTGTGATTGTTTGCAGGTAGTATGGTTACAGTGGGGATGAACGTCGATGGCTTCCAGGCGCTTTCATCAGATGGAGCAACTCTCGCCATGCAGCAAGTCATGATGGGAAATCACAGCGAGGATGAATCAGAGGAAAGCGGCAATGAAGACGACGCAGATTTGTCATCTGCTGACATGACCGGGCTGGGTTTAGATGTTAGCGACTAAGACACGGATCGCAGGTCACACACTGCATGCTTACATTTACATTGGAAAACTTGCACATGACACTTGTGGCAAGAGATCCAGTCCCCTCGTAGACTTTCAGCAAAGCTGATACTTGTGCACTACAAAAAAAATTAAGAGTACTGTATGTTGGCTTATGTAACACACAAACAGTTTACAGAGAGCACAACGTTACTGAAAGATGCAGTGCGAGGAGTTGCATTTCAGCACCTGCTTTTATTGCATAGACGTGCAGGTGTGTGCACTTTTATATAGAGACACTTCAAGAAGGTTGCAACAATAGAACGCAGAGGAACGTTTTTAAGCTTCTGTAGTGAATGTTTGTAATGATTGTTTTCTATATGAACTCATTTGAATGCCAAGATTTTAAGAGTTTGTCGTCGTGCTGGTTTTATTCACACTGCATGTTCATGTTCTCTTCAGTATGCTCACGCTTGTAGAGAGGCTCCAAGACAGTTTGAGAAAAGAGATTATTATTTTTATATGAACGTTGTAAAAAGTGTTGTTTTTTTCTTTTCTTTTCTTTTTTCCGTTTGTGTTTTATAGGGAATATTTATGTACAGAAACTATACTATCTGCCCTGTTTTCAGGGGATGACTTAAAAGTTTTTTAGAAAAAACAAAATAGATGTTGGATTATAAACCATTTTTAAATATGTAAATTGGGTTTAACACTCACATACAAAATGCCTTACATATTCTTTTGTAAAACTATACCGCTGATAAGCACAGAAAGCCTGATACATTGATAAAGTTTAGTAATGAGAGTTAAATAAAAGTCTCTTCCAGTAATCTTCATCCTTATGCTGAAGATGTTCCTTCGTTTCAGAGGGACCTGTTTGTTTTTGCTCTATAGGCTAATGTAGTTTGATCTAACACATATAAAGCTTCCCTTAACAATCAGAGTTATGAAAGATGCTATGGGAATTATGGCATAAAATGTCCATTTAAAGGTCAAGTCTGAGTATTTTGCCACACCATTTTACATTAAATGTTGTAAATTGTGTGCTGTTTTCTAAACAATTATTTAAGGACTGTAAACACTACAATAGTATAACATAATAAAGCCTTTACAAAGTTTTGCAACAGTGAAAATACTTTTTTGCATGGATGGGGACTTTGTCCTTTTTTCTCCATATTTATTGCATATTAGATATAAGCACTTTGTCGCTTGTGTGTCTCTGGAAATATTTGTGTATTTAATCAGAGGATTGTTTGGCAGGTATTTCTTAAAACAATAGCAAGTACTAAATAAAACTTTTTCAGATTTGAGTGCACGTAATATAATGATTTCTTACGCCGTGCCTGTATATGACATACAGTGACCAGTGCAAGGTTTTTTTTTTTTTTTGGTGGAGTTTCTGCCTGGATTCAGTTCCTTGATGTTGTCTTTCCCATAATTAAACTGTAGAGCTGGTTGTAGAGGGGTGCAGCATTTCTTCTCTCTGTTTGAAAATTAGCAAAGAAAATGATTGTAGTTTTTTCTTCTTGTAGTTTCGTCTAATTCTTAAACCACAAGAGGGCGTATTCATCAGAATAACTGGTGAAATCACATGATAATCTGTTATGACCTTTCTCAACAAAAACAGCTATTCCCAAATGATTTTCCCACAGAGTGTAACCATCCACCTTTTCTGGTTCTGGTATTTTCCCATTTACTTTTAAGTTTTAAGAAATTAATCACAACATTGCAAACTTTAATTTGAAGCCAAAAAAAAAGTGTACAATGTTCATAAAAAGGAGGCTGTCTCACTATATAGCTACCTTTTGACAAACTACAAACTTCTGTCTCATACTTAGTTCACAGACACACATAATCACTATCCTGACCTCCATCTGCAGATGTATCCAGGTGAGGGACTGCGTGTGTAAACCCCAGGTTTGTTCTTTTCTGCACAGCCTTGTCCCCAGCTTGTGGCTCCCACCAATTTCCAGGTAAAAGAATCCTCACAAGCCAGTGGACCACCGCTGTCTCCCTATTACCAACATGGATGAAAATATTTTTTTAGGTCGTTCAGATGTTGTACTTCCTTTAAACTGTAGTGTTTCATGTTGACTTGCACAATAATAGTACAAAGTTAATCAGAATTTTGTCTTATTCTAATACTTAAGCGTTGTCCAGAATATAAACCTTAAATGGAATTTGATGTGCATGAAAATGTTATGAATCGGTATAATATCACTATAATATCAAGTATAAAAAAATCAATGGTGAGAGATAAACCTGGCAGGCGTCTGTTCCCCCGTCCAAGTAGCCTGTGCAGATCATGCCTGGTGATATATAACCATGGTAAACCTCCGGCTGACTGCAGGCCTTTGTAGAGATCAGTGGGACTCTTGCTGAAAGCAGCGATACACTCGCTTCACCTAATAGAACACAATAGGACATTTGATCTATTTGTGGATCAGTTTACAAACTCAGAAGAATCAGTGTGTTGTTCTTTGTTTTTTTTTTGATAGCTAGCACAGCATATTTTACTAAGTAGAGGCAGCACAAGAAATACAACAAAGTCTGTCATCGGTGGAGTGTAGTTTATTTGTTCTGCATCAAACAGAATTGCAGTCTGTTCATCTGAAAGGCTTGACTGGCTAAACATAACATGACTGGTTCAAATAATGTATCACAAAGTCACAAAATAATTTTTCTGCGTACAGTATAAGTGCAGAAAGACTTAACTCGTACTTCCTAGGCTGCATGGATCTCCTGGGCACTTGGCATGAACAGGAATGCTAAAAGATAACCCTCTCCAGGTATTATAGTTCAAGCCGTATTGGAAAGATTGCATTTACAATTGAAATGCACATGAACGCCACCTCAAAGTTGTAATTAAGAGCAGGAAATTCTTTGAGGCCTAAGTTTCTGCGTTGTGGATGTGTCAGTGAGGAAACATGCTGCATTTATATTGATGATACATTTTTGAAATGTCTGAAAGTATTATATTTCATTTACCATCAAACTAGCTTGACTGCTTGCATGTACAGAATATAATAGTATTATCAGCGCTGTCACAAACATGGGCCGAGGCCCAGTGCAAGTTAGAGGATGCAGGTCCTCCTCAGTGCATTTGTGATTTTTTTTCACAGGTGGCGTCCACTTGGTGAATTCACAATCCTCTGTCTGTTCACAAACGTTTTCCAGGTTTGGTCACAAGGCCCCTTAAAGCATTAGGGCCTTTGCATAGCACATGTATTGTCCAATTACAAAAATCGTACAATTATACACCTTCATAAATTGAATAAAAACCAAAGCAAAACACCTCATTTCATGTAGTAAACTTAAAAAAAGGTACATTGCCATCTTGCTCCGGCCAAATGCACCTGACATCATAATTATGATTTCCCAACTCCAAAATACAAACTTCCCAGGAAGACTTGAATGCACACCATTTGCCCTCATTGGTTTGAGTGACCTGACTGGTTCAGTTAATTAATATAACATTGACTTAACCAATAGTCAACACAAGTCTGCTGGAGGATTGTTGACCAACTGAGCATGTTGAATTGTTGAATCATTGGGCACTTGGTTAGAAAAATCACTCTGATTGGCCGTTCAGCTCATGTTGGGTATACACTAGACGATTTTAGGCCCAATTTTCACTCACTGAAAGTTTTCTTGAGATTGAAGACAAAAGCCTGAAATCTGAGGCAAATTGGTACTTGTTCATGTGAGTGATGATCACAAAGTGTGACTTATTAAATGTACAATTTGACAGAAGCACTGAGGCTAGACATATTTAGCAGTCTGCATACCTGGGCCTGTCTGCAGACCACATTATTTCCTGTACCACTTACTTCCTGTACCACAGTCAACAACTTTGAAAACTGTATAGTGTATGGATGGCTTTAGCGAAACAGTGCTCAAGAAGAAAAATGAAAGTAACGTAAGCAAGCAAACCTCAAAGTCAAGACGGCACACAAAGGTTCTTCAAATTGTACATTTTGTGAAGACCAACCAAAGTGAAGATCAACTGATCAGCATGATTCATATTCAAAATGGTAAGCAAGCGCTGCTTTGTATATTTGAAGTCCAGTTTTCGCTTTCCCTTTTTGAAGGGATGAGGACTTGCCACCTACTGATACAGACAGTTATCTCCTCTCACACAGTCGCAGAACATTCGTGCTAACTGGCCATTGGCTGTAGTCTTTGGTGTGTTCAAGCACAACTTTTTGGCTAAAAACTCAAGCAACACGAGGCGACAACATAGCTTTCGTTGCCACTAGTTCTTCTATGTCTGTTTGGTGTGTTATGGCCCTTAAGCTCCCAGACTCACC
>NW_015509010.1:4813-6809 GCF_001515645.1 Sinocyclocheilus grahami | reverse complement strand
CAGGGGAACTGACCCTCAACCGACAGGTTACTGCCAACTATATGAGCATTGAACTTAGGTCTGGAGCCACAAGCTATGCAGAAATAGATCAAATTATTGCTTATTAAACACTGATATGACGTTTTGAAGTTTTATTACATTTGCAATTTATAGTTTAGAAAGTGCAAACTTTTTATGCAATTTATAGTTTAGAAAGAGAAACTTTTAAAACGAATGCATTTCTAAAACACTTAAAGGAAGCTTATTTCCACCATTGCTATTCAGTCATTATTTCTCACTGTTCTGAGTACTGAGAAAGAAGTCATAATTGTGAGATATAAACTCACAATAGCAAGATGTAGTTCTGAGAAGAAGACAAGTCTGAATTGTGAGATATGAACTTTCGCAAGCAATTGCAAGGAAGAAATTCTGAATTGTAAAATAAAAAGTCATAATTACGTTCTTATATTTTTTAACTTTGAACTCTACACTGACACCTATTGGCCTGGATGTATGAGGTTGCCACTTCATGTAAGCAATATAATTTTGTTCTTTGGACATTATATATAATTTTTTCATTCTTAGTTTAGAAAGGTGAATCACACACATGCTGAGGCCTTCATGTGCAAACAGGAAGTCCAGGCCAAAACTCACACCATTATTTAAACCAAATAGCATTAGTGCTACTATTATGAGTAAGCACACCTGGTGATGTGATGTCAACATGGTGTCGCCAACATGGGGGCTACCTGCTTTTTCTAGAAGACTGAAAAAGTCTGAAGTCTTTATGTCATGTAGGTGAACCTCATTGTAATGATATTTCTCAAATGTGCTGTTTATTAGGTGTGAAACATTTTAAATTAGCAAAGAAAAAAATACTGAGTGTACCTTTAACATCACTAACAATAAGTATTAAAAAAAGGCAACCATTAAGCTTTATCATTTTAAATGTATAAATCTGAAACTTTAGGATTGTGAACAATCTGGAATGTTGATATTTAAGCTATAATTGAGAAATGTTCCAAGGTGCTGCCACATTTACTGTTGCTCAGCAAACTTCATCACACTGACCAACTAAAAGCAGTTTGGTTCGAAAATGACTTTTGTGTGAGCTGTGCTTCATGCATCGCTCTAGTGACAGTTTTGCAGAATGTGACTGCACCTTGAAAAGTACTTTTGATGTTGCTTACCTATGCACTTAAGTGTTGTTATCATCCCCAGACTGCATTGGGTTTTACTAGGGAGAGAGAAGACAACAAAACCATTTAAATGGTTAAGAAATGGTATGCCATTAATGGGGTTAATTCATCCAAAACCATTTCTGTCTTGAGAAAAATAGAAGGCCTATTTTTGAATAAAAATCTGCAGTGCAGGGCAAGACTATGACGTAAGGAAATATAGGACTAAAATGACCTCCTTTTGGTACCATGGAAAAAAAGAAAATTAAAAGGGTTTGTATTACTTGAGGTGAGAAAATGATGACAGAAATGGAACTGTTCATGCATGCTGAGTAAATCTACAAAATATTAATTACATTTTACTTTAAGATATTAATCCCCTATGCTTGACAATGAAAATGAAAAGCAAAAGCTGTAAAAGAGTTGCATTCTTAGAGGGTGAAAGGAAAGCATTAAGCACTTGAAGCTGTTGGCTACAGAACAAAGTAAATGCAAAAATCTTCTGAAGTATGCACAAGTGTTCTGGGAAACTGCTGTGAGCAGATGGGACTCCAGGTCTAAAATAGTACAAAAACAGCATGCGTCACAGAGATAAGGTAAGAGGCTGTGCTCTGTGTAAAAAAATGCCCTGAATGGATTGTATACATGATCAAATTTCCTGGTCAACATACCAAATTCAATCACATATTTACAACAGAGTCTACAATTCTAAGCAGATTAAACAGATACATTTAAATGTTTGACTTTTGCATGATTGAAACAATGAGGGCATCAGGCTCAGTTTTCAAGAGGTTTTAGTTCCGTGTAAATGAAATCAGATCAGAGCTGCTTTGTAGTTG
>NW_015509010.1:2493-3968 GCF_001515645.1 Sinocyclocheilus grahami | reverse complement strand
TATTGACACCAGGTTTCTTTGGAAGTCCTGTTCAATAGAGGACAGAGGAAGAGCTTTCGACTCCACATATCTAACAGAGAGAGAGGGGGAGGAAAAGTAGCTTAAAAACCTAATGATATGGTATCAGCAGTAGCAAACTGGTAGTGTGCAGTTTAGCATCAAATATCCATGTATCTCAAGTTTGTCAAGTCTGGTGCTAAAAGCTAGAAAGAGCTACAGTCAGAATGGGTTTAGGGATTTATAATAGGTGGTGCTACCCATAAAAGTGCTATTTTGTCATGATTTATCAAAAAATTCTGAAAATAGGTGAAGTCTTGAGTCCACTCCTAAAGATTATGCTGCAATTATGCTGTTTTCATGTTAATTCCATCATATAGAGAGAGGTGTCTAAACCTGTTCCTGGTGGACCAACGTCCTGCCCCAACATCTAGTAAGCCTAAAGACCTTGATTAGTTGTTTCAGCTGTGTTTAATAGAGGTTAGAAAGCTAAACTCTGCAGGACAATGGGCATCCAGGAGTGGGATTGGACACAAATGTGGAGGAAGGGTGTGTAAAGGAGGGTTTTCAGTCAAAACCTGATGGCATTCAGTACCTCAGATAGCCTTGAGCCACTTGAACTCTCAAGTGGACTGGCCTTGAGCAGGGTTGGGGAATCCACAGCAGGAATGTCCTTCTCGGTTACAGACACCACCTCTATTTTCTCAGGGTATCGGTTGCTCCCTGTGTGGAAGCACGAATACCCCAAAGTGATCCAGCATTCTTCCTTAAGTATCATTTATACAGATTTTTCTTAGATGCTATTTCATTTATTCGATTTAGCAAACCACTGTTGTTTTATTATTTCAATACTAGTACTTATTGATCTGATGAATCATCTTTTATTTTGTATGTTTTAAAATATTTCTGTTTATCTTAGTTATTATTTCAGCTTTGGTTATAGTAATTTTAGTACTTCAGCTATTCAAATTTATTTAAAAAAAATTTCAATTAATATTAATATTTAATTTTTTTTATTGCAGAATTATTTTAATTAACTGAGTAAAAAAAAATATAACTACTCAGTTAATTAACTAAAAAGTTGCTCTCCAGTAGGATGGATCTGTTCTGATTAGACATCAAAGGAAAAAACAATGCTAAATGCTAACACTAAAATGCTAACTTTTAAAAGGGAGAAGAAAATTCAGTTGCACTCTATTTTATAATACGTGCACTTACCTCTACTCAGAGTTTGCTTACCTAAGAAAGCACCTGGTATTATAACTACATGGGTTAAGGTTATGCTATAAGGTAGGTTCGGGGTTAGTACTTAGTTATTACCCAGTTATTGTAATTACAATTACAGGTACATAGTATGTAAATGCATAACAGGACTGTAAAATAAAGTGCTACCAAAAATTGTGTAAAAAATTGTGTAAAAACATGATCAAGATTTCACTCTAAAAAAATGCTGGGTTAAATACAACCCAGTGCTGGGT
>NW_015509010.1:0-1263 GCF_001515645.1 Sinocyclocheilus grahami | reverse complement strand
GCATAACAAAACCTTCTGTGAGTTTAACACAGTTTGAAGGCCTTAGCTAGTTTGAGTAATTGGACAGATTGAAAGAGAAATTTGTAGTTTGAAGGTTACATAAACCTTGTGTCCTTTAAATGCTTTGATAGTTTGAAGAGAGAAGGGATGAAGGGCTTTGTGACGTGTAGCAGGGCAAGCGAGAGCCGTGGGAGAGGGGCGAGGCCGGTGGTGCCAGTGTTAATGAGCAACACCTGTGCAAACACACCAGACTGGAGACCTGTGTGTCGCAGGTGTTTCTCATTAACACTGGAACCACCGGCCTTGCTCCTCTCTCATGGAGCCAGCAACATAATAAAGGGACGTTTGCACAACAACATTTTGAGGGCCATCGTTGGCATATAAATGTATTGGTATATGAATAATGATTATGCATGTAGTTGGAGGTTATGCTTGTTTCTGTCAGGTAGTGTTTTGGAGCTGTTGTCATTGGAGAGCTCTATGGAAGACTAGCCTGTTTTTCTATTTTCCTATTTACCTGTCATGTCTTAAGGCCTGGACAATAGCCATAAAGATCATGATAAAGATACAGTTCTAAAAATCATTCTCAGTATTAAAGAATAGCAGAGTCCACACCACAGCTATAACTATAAAGACAGAGAGAAACGATATGATTGGAATCACTATAAGAAATGTTTCCAGCTGATGGAAGATAAAAACATCAGAATCAATCCTGCTATAACAAGCTCGAGAATTTTGTGCTTAGAACAGACAGACAACATCGTCCGCTGGTGTGGATGCTAATATAATTATACTCATAGTTATCTTTATAGTTATCGTTCTTGGTGTGAACGGTCCTTTATTCAGTAAGGAGTCAATTCAACCTTTAATGAGTTTTTTTCCCCTCTGTTTGCAAATTATTATTATGTTATTCAGCATGTTCATCTTTATTTGGAGTTCAGATGGATCAGGTTTATTTCATACAATGAGATCAAATATAGCAGTTTGCTGAGAACTTGACATGCACTACATAGTAGTAAAATCATACATATCAAACTTATGCAGGACAAAATGGTTCACAGAAAATCCCGAAGTCTGTATTAGTTGTTGTTATTGTTAACTAAAACTATAAAAAAAAACATTTTAGTCATTGAAAAGCTGCAATAAAATATAGATAATAGATGAAAACATACATTTTACAAATTATTATGAAAATTAGAAAAGTTGACAGTTTGACCATTTAAGTTGAAGTACTAAAATAACTCAATAGAAATATAAAAAAAA
>NW_015509009.1:17021-17371 GCF_001515645.1 Sinocyclocheilus grahami | reverse complement strand
AAGGCTGTTCTCCAAGTGAGTGGGAATTTATTCTATACATCTTGTCACTCGCTGTCTTTTCCTGGCTCGTCTCTGTAGCCCTTAGAGATCCTGGTCAAATATCTTCTGTTGTCTTCATCCTATCCTTTGTCCTTGTCTCTTACACTTTGCTTCTATATTTTTGTTCACTGAAAAATAGATTAATTACTAAATAAATCCAAGGAAAATAGCTAAACAGTCTTAAGAAACGATAACAAGAAGTCTGTTCATAATTGCAAAATAAACACAGGGTTATATACAAATAAATGCATGGACATAAAATATATATTAGAAATAAATTAAATAAATAAATATATTTTTAATTATATATA
>NW_015509009.1:14984-15221 GCF_001515645.1 Sinocyclocheilus grahami | reverse complement strand
CACAAAATAATGTTGTTTTTAGCAACATCATATGACCCCTTTAAGCAAATGGCATTTTTGTAATGTTTTCTTTTGTCTCTCAGGAGGGATCAAGCTCCTCATCACACTAAGGGAAGAATTCCCTAACCAGTTACACCACTTTTGTCACATTGCATCCCAAAAACCTGCATCTTATTTGCTAACCACCCACAATCCATTTAACCAGGTGATAAATGCACTGAAATAGCACTGCTCTGT
>NW_015509009.1:14014-14619 GCF_001515645.1 Sinocyclocheilus grahami | reverse complement strand
GTGTGTGTGTGTGTGTGTGATGGACAACAGCGCTAGTGGTTCTCAGTTGTGTTCAGAGCTGACAGAGAGATTGAAGCCACCGCTGGTCAATACATTGACATTACACTATCTCAGTGCTCATACACATCTACCTGAGCCGTCAGTCCAACCCTGGGATCATCGCAGCTCAACATCAAATGTCCTTCAAAGTAGAATTGTATCCCAGTAGTTTCAATAGGCTACGTATATGTGATAACTTAATAATAGTGCAGGACAGGTTTGGAATGTTCAGAGGTGAAATAAAACGGTTCTTGATAGCTGAAGTTGCCAAATAGCTTTAATTCTAATTAGTGTTTAATTAAGACATAACTTAATCTGTTTATGCTCAAATAATTATGCAATAATCGTTTGAACTATTACGCAAAATGTTGGGGTCAATAAGATTTTAATCTTTTTAAAGGTTCTTATGCTCGACTAGGCTGCATTTATTTACATTAAATTAGTACGTAAATAAATAAATACATTTGTGAAATATCATGAAATAATTTATATAAAAAAGGTTTTAAAAAAATCAACGTGATGGTAAAGCTGAATTTTCAGCAGTCTTCAGTGTCACATGATCCTTC
>NW_015509009.1:12138-12676 GCF_001515645.1 Sinocyclocheilus grahami | reverse complement strand
CTCAGACATAATCAAAGTCAAGGTCCATTTAAGACGGCTGTTTGAAGCAATGGGCAGGAGAGGTGAGTGGAGGCGGCTGTCTGTTCTGGTGCACCGAAGCGATAGCAGTATAGCAGCCTGAGGAGATGAGAATAGAAGGTTTCAGTAGCAGGGGTTAAAGACAGAGCCAGTGCCTCCGAGTCAGCACAGGACTTGAATCACAAACACTCTGATACTGAAAGGAGAACCAATGATAAGTTTTGTTTATTATTTTAGGCTTTTTTTGACACTTTTATTGATGGGTTTAAAGAGAAAGAATAGGAAATAGAGAAGGGAATGGGATCAGGAAATGATGCAAGTACTGTATGACTCACATTGCACTAGGGATCGTCATGAGTACTTGTGTCATTAGTGATCAGTAACTATCAATCAAACTTCACAATATTTTACATCCAGCAATGATATGTGAAGGTGCCAAAATGTAGCCTAATTTTATATTTTGATTAATGGATATGTTCACACTGTCAATTTTTGGGATTGACAACCGCATTTTCTTTAC
>NW_015509009.1:8175-8789 GCF_001515645.1 Sinocyclocheilus grahami | reverse complement strand
TTATTGGCTTTGCGGCAGCCGTAATGTCTAGACCTTTGGGCTTTGTAGTGGCTCTCTGACTAAGATATTGATTGAGGTTTTTAGGGATTCAATGTGTGTATAGCCACTTGCACTCACACGCTTGTGTCTAATAATTTCTTGGCCGGGATTCATTCTGTATATATCAAATCTGATTTACTGGAAGCCATCAGCCTCATTTAAAATGAAGGTAACCCTCGTAAATGCAGGGGACGGTAACATATAAATCATTGAGCCTTATGTAATTAGTACCATTTTGTCTTGCACCACCCAGGTCGCTGACATTCCAGAAGAACAGCTGCTGGTGGCCGTGTTTCCAGGCATTCCGACTGCCGCCGAACTCTTTCTGCTTCCTCCTCCCAGGAACCAATCGGATGGCAGGAAACAGACCGAGGAGGATCTGGTGCAGGTTAGACGTGAGATCTGATGCAAATTTGATGGTTTCTCATTAATGGTCAAGGTTGAAATGCGCTTGAGAATGATGGACCTTTATCAGAATAAAAGAGCAGCTTCTACCTGGGGCTAGAATGAAAGTAATTGTCACCGCAAAAAGAGACGACGTGTCAAAAATTGTTTCTACCTATTACCTTTTTTTC